>NC_143252.1:28615909-28918939 GCF_984573655.1 Nuphar pumila | reverse complement strand
TATGAAGGGTATGTATAACCAAAAGGATCTTGCAAGAGCATATTTCTTGCAAGAAAAAATTAGAACCACCAAACAAGGTGATTCAAGTATTCAAGACTACTATAGTGCTTTAAACCCACTATGGGATGAGTTGGCTCTTTTAGAGCCAAAGTGGGTTGCTATGGAAGATGTCGAATTGAGACAAAAGCAAATGGAACAAGAGCGATTGTCCCAATTCTTATTTGGGCTATGCCCCGAATTTGAGCAAGTGAGGTCATCACTTCTCCATAGATTCATCTTTCCTCCAATAGAGGATGCTATTGCCGAAATAACTCAAAAAGAAACAAGGCTTGGCATGAGTAAGAATGTTGATGAAGTGCTTACCGTTTCCAAACCCGGCAATAATGTAAAAACCTATAACCCCCCCCCACTTTGGAAAACAAGAAAATTATAATGGAGGAAGAAAAATGATTGCATGTCATCATTGCTATGAGTCGGGTCACATTAAACCCACTTGTCCAAAGCTCAATGAAACAGCCGAGACCGATCCGGGGGTTTATTATGTCAGGTGTTTTCATTAACCCGGATGGCTGACTGAGTCCGCTCCTAAGGGGACGGTCAGTGACCAAGAGAGAAAATCCCCAAAGGCATTTGTGGCCCATGGATGCATCCAACTTCTGCAGAAGTACCTGGGAGTTACCACCTAGGATAATTTATGGTAGTCCCAATTCCCCTAACTCCGATGACTGAGGAAGCCGAGTCTTTTGCCCGTGGGGTGGTTGTTAACAACCTGTCCATCGGAGTTTTTGTACCATCCATCATCTCCCTTGATGAACCGTGAAGGTCGAATGGGTACGATGGGGGTTTCTTAACTGCCACCCCATTCTACATGCTCTGGTCTATTAGAGTCACTCGAGCATCTTGCCTGTGAAGGCGAGTTGTCACCATTTATGTGATCTCAGCATTGTGCTAAATGCACGCATTGAGGTTGTTACAACCTCATCATCCAAACATCGTAACACACATGGGACGTACTTGTCCAAAAGTACGATCGTACATTCCGAAAGGTACGATTGCGATGAGAGGGTAACAAATAATGTTTTATGATTCTTTTGATTCATACATGACATGTATTGCTCTTTGAGCAATTGGCCTGTGGAGGCCGACATTATCTCATTGATATCTATAAGGTGTTGATTGCCCACTTCAGGGTACTTCATTGCCTCTTGTAAAACTTATACCGTACATGTCTTAAGGTCCGGTTACAATAGCAATTTCGTGGGTTTCTCGATGGATGTCCCATCACAGTATTTCATAAAAATCAGTAATATACTTGGCATGCTCAATTAATAAGAAACAGGACGTCTCAGACAAGTCCTGGGATTGCTGTGGATTCAATCATTTCTTCCAAGTAACCGACTCGGAATACACTTAGTTGCATCTAGCAATGCATAACTAGCTCGCAAGCTTTATAAGCATACATTCATTCTCGAGGAGTCAGCCTTGTACGAGGAAACACCTTCTCTCAAGCTTTTAGTGTTTGTACCCCATTTCACACCCTTTCCAAACGGATAAAATGTGGTACGTACACCTGCACACCCTACAAGGTTTGCTTGAGGGCGGCTACAAGTTTCATCATGAAATAACAACACGGCATATATAAAAAAGTCACAACAGTGAGCAAGTACATAGACACAGTCATAGGCATTTCTGTAAAAATGAGTTCACCCGTATTGCATACATTAAGCATGAAATTCTAGAGGAATAAGAACGAGGAAAACACTGACCAGACAATCATAAGTTAAATACTTCTTCAGATAAGCAGGTATGTAAAACAACTATTTTATCTTAGAAGTCTTACATTTTATTTCATTCATCCAAAATCCTTGTGCGACTTTCCCCTACCTCAGGATGTCGTGCAGCTGCGTGCGTCTACGGGTGTAGATGATACGAGGCTCAGGCCGCGGAGCCAGAGCGGGGTTCGATGCGAAGTCTGCAAAAGTGTGAGTATTCAGCGCTACATTATTTATCATGCGGAGAATAGAAAGTCAGGCCTGTCGATCGAAAAAGAGAGAGGCAGCAGGGGTGTGCCCCTGTTTGCCAAAATCAGAAAAGCGACAGGGGGCGAGTCCCTGCCTGTCGACAACAGCGGGGCGACAAGGGATGAGCCCCTGTCGAAAACAGTGAGGCGGTAGGGGGGCCTGCCCCTGCCGACAGCAGCAAAGCGGCAGGGGTCGAGCCCCTGCCGACAACAACGAGACGGCAGGGGGCCAGCCCCTGCCGACAGCTATGGCCTCTCTTGAAGAATCTACCACCAAAGAAGATGAAGGCAAGAATGGAGACCTTAAAGAAACTCTTGGTCAAATATCCATGGCTCTTCAACAAATCCTTAAAGCTACTTTCTCCACATCGGGTGCGGCCATTGCGTCTACGTCATCACCCAGTATGTATTCTTGGATCTTAGACTCCAGAGCATCTTTTCATATGGCTCCTCAAGAAAATGCCTTAGTTGATGTTTGCACCAATTCAAAAGGCTTTTGTGTTTCTACGGCCGATGGAACTTTTTTTAAAATCTCTAGTATTGAAACGCTAAACTCAAAAAATTCTCAAAATCTTTTTGTTCCAAAAGTTAGAGTTGTTCCAAAACTAAATTTAAATCTTTTTTCGATATCCCAAATTGCCGACCATGGATGTGAAATATCTTTCTCATCTAATGGTTGCTTTGTGTAGGATCTCCGATCCGGGAAGCGGATTGGGCAAGGCCATAGGAAGGGGGATCTCTACTATATGGATCATCTAAACCTTCCTACAAACTATTTTTGTTCTTATGTCCAAGAAAAAAATATTGAAACTTGGCATAAAAGGCTTGGTCATCCAAGCTATTCAAAAATGTATCTTTTTCCGTTTGGAAACAAATTTTGTAAGGAAAAAGACATTAATTGTAAAGATTGTATTTTTGGAAAAATGAAGTCTATTCCTTTTCCCACTAAAACTTTTCTCTCTTCAAGACCCTTTGAATTGGTGCACTCGGATGTTTGGGGACCATCTCCGGTCATATCTAAAGGAGGTTACTCCTACTATGTCACTTTCATCGATGACTTTACTCGATAGGTTTGGATCTATTTTCTTAATCACAAATCGAAAGTATTTTCCTTCTTTAAAGAATTTCATATAAAAATTCAAAATCACTTTCAAAGAAATATATCTACTTTGAGAATCGATTCTGGTGGAGAATACTTATCTAATGAATTCCAAAATTATTTAACTCAAAATGAAATTTGTCATCAAAGATCATGTCTTAGAACTCCATAACAAAACGGACTAGTGGAAAGAAAGCATAGGCATATCATAAAAACTGCTAGAACATTACTTGTCTCTAGAAATATTTCAAAAAATTTTTGGGCCGAAGCCGTATTAACCTCAACATACCTAATCAATAGAATGCCTTCCTCAAAATTAAAGAATGCCTCTCCTTATGAAAAACTTTCTAAATTTTCTCCGAATTTCAATCATCTTCATATTTTTTGTTGTAAATGCTTTGTTCTCTTGCATAAGAGAGATAAGTTGTCTCCAAAGGCAATTGAATGTGTTTTTCTAGGTTATAGGGAAAATAAAAAAGGCTATAGGTGTTTTGATTTCGAAAATGACAAACTATATGTTTCAAAAGATGTAACTTTCTTAGAAAATGAAAAATGGTTTTGAAAAAAATGAAAAAATCAAATGAAAGTAATTATATGTTTTTACGTGATCTTATTGATGACATAAATGATGATTCTATGAATCATCTTGAGAGCATAGAAGACACTTGTGATGTGTCCAATCTTGATATGTCACCATCAAGTGATGGTGTTAGTAATGAAAATATCAATGTTTACACCCGAAGAGATCAAGGAAGGCCTATTAGTGCCTTAGAAAAATACTCTCAAATTTCTGAATCTTCAGAAGAGCCCCCCATTCGGCACTCTTCTAGAGCATCAATACCCTCTAATATGTTTGTTTCCTATGAGTCTTTAGCACCCAATTATCGAGCATGTTTGATAACCTTACATTCATATTATGAACCCGCTCACTATAATCAAGCTAAAACTCTACCGCATTGGGTTGAAGCAATGAAAATAAAATTAGATACGCTAAAAAAGGCTAATACTTGGGAAATAGTCAAACTCCCTCTGCATAAAAAACCTATTGGATGTCGCTGGGTCTTTAAAATTAAAACTAAAAGCGATGGATCCTTAAAAAGATATAAAGTCAGGTTAGTAGCGAAGGGATATTCACAGGAATATGGAATCGACTATGAGGAAACATTCGCTCCTGTAGCCCGAATGACTAGTGTCAGAACTCTAATAGCTGTCGCATCATCCAAAAAATGGCCTATATATCAACTAGATGTGAAAAACGCTTTTCTAAATGGGAATTTAAAATAAAGAAGTATATATGGATCCACCACCTGGAATTAATATTGGACAAGGTCAAACTCTTAACTCTTAAAAGCCTTATATGATCTTAAACAAGCCCCCAGGCTTGGTATGATCATTTTAGTGATATCATGGTTAAATTAGAATTTCACTCATGTTATACTAACACTGCTCTTTTGTTAAAAGTACGGCTACTAGCATTGTCATCTTATTGCTTTATGTTGATGACATGATTATCACTGGGAACGATCAAAATAGTATTGTTGATGTTAAAACTATGTTGAAAATTAATTTTGACATGTCTGATTTAGGTTTTCTTAGATATTTTCTTGGTATTGAAATTGCATATTCTCCTAGAGGATATATTTTGTCACAGATGAAGCTTGTTGCAGATATTTGTACCAAGTCTGGCATTTCAGATGATAAAAAGGTAGAGACTCCAGAGGTTATTAATGTCAAATTAAGGTTGGAGGACGGGGTTCTTCTGGAAGATCCCACACCCTATAGACAACTCATTAGATCTCTCACTTACCTAACCATCACCAGACCAGACATCGCTCATGCGGTTCACTCTGCAAGTCACTTTCAGCATGCTCCTACAACTGTGCATATGAGCGTCGTACTCCGGGTCATCCGATACATCAAAAACACTATAAATAAAGGGTTATTTTTATCCTCATCTTCTTCAATAACCTTCTTGCTTATACTGATGCAGATTGGGGAGGTAACCATAATGATAGAATCTCAACTATTGATTTTTGTGTATTTTTAGGAGAATCCTTAATTGCCTGGAGATGCAAGAAGCAATAGAAAGTCTCGTTGTCTTCTACTGAAGCTGAATACCAGACTATGACAACCACAACAATGGAACTAGTTTGGCTTCACAGTGTTCTTAAATACATGGGGGTTGATATTGCTGGAGCTTCAAAACTATGTTGTAACAACAAGAGTGCCATATATATTGCAAGCAATCACACCTTCCATGAGCGCACTAAACATATTGAGATGAACTGTCATTATGTTTGGGATGAATTTCTACGAGGAACAATTACCCTTTCATATGTCACTTCAGAATATCAGCTGACAGACTTCTTTACTAAAGCTCTTCCTGCCCCTCACTTCATGTTTCTTCTTGGCAAACTTTCCGTCATCTCCCCGTAAAGTTTGAGGGGGGTATTAAAATATATGTATCGTTACATATATATACCATAATACCTGATAGGGGTATTATGGTCATTTCACACAGTACCCAATAGGGGTACTTGTTTTTCTTCATTTTTTATTTCTATAATTATTTTATTTTTTTCTTTTTTTGTATTTCTTTAAGCCACTTAAGGGGCCACACCATAGAGTCGTTGGGGGCTCCCAACGACTCCATGGGAGCCCCCTTTTGTGGCTCTCCTTTTGAGGCCATGAGGCCTCCATTCCTCTCCTTTTCTTTTGTATAAATAGGGGTGAACCCCTTTGTATTTCATTCATTCTAGAGAGCTCTCTCTCTTTCAATAAAGAGACATTTATATTTTGTGTTATGTTGTCCCTTTGTAGACTTGGCTATTATCTCTTTTGTTTGAACATTGTAAGTGCTTATAGCACTCTTTGTATTTCCGCATATCTCATTACACGAGGTTCGTGCATAAATTGAGATACCTGATTGACTGAATACATTATGTCAGGTCGAGTGAACGTTAAGTATTGTAACATACCTACTATGTTGCGGTATTTAGTAGGATCTTCATATAAGTCTCTCTCTTTAGAGTCGAGTTTCTGATATAACACTTGGAGTTGCCAAGGGTTTGCAATTCTTCATACCTGCTCTACTGAGAATGTCCACCATATACTTGTGTTGAGTGAGAGTAAGAGTATTGCAAGTCTTGTCGACTTCCACCCTAAGAAAATATTGCAGATCTCCCAGATCCTTCATTTTAAACCTCTGATTCAACAATTTCTTTATTTCCTCAATATAAGTTTTGCACTTTCCTGTAATGATGATGTCATCTACATATATCAATAGGAGTATGGTCACATTCCGCTTCTTATAGATGAATAATGAATAATCTAGAAGAGACCTAGAGAAGCCATGTCTTTGTATCTCAAGCGAAAAACTCTCGAACCAAGAACGAGATGATTGTTTCAAACTATATATCGCTCTTTTTAATCTACACATATACTAATTAGCATCTTGTTCTGCATATCCAGCGGGCTGCTCCATATAAACTTCTTTCTTTAAATCTCCATGCAGAAAGACATTTTTAACATCTAGTTGACCTAATGTTCATTCATGTTCAATAGCTAGACCCAACACAATTTGAATGATCCTCACTTTTACAACAGGACTAAATGTTTCATCAAAATCCTGTCATTGTTTTTGTGTGAACCCTTTGGCAACAAGTCTAGCCTTGTACCTTTCAATACTCCCATCTGGTTTATATTTGATCTTGTACACCCATTTCGACCCAACCACATTTTTGTTGAGTGGTCTAAGAACAATCTCCCAAGTACCACATTCATGTAAGGCTTCAATTTCTTCATTCATCGCTTCAATCCACTTTTTGGAGTTGGCAACTAGATAAAATGTGAGAGGCTCATCTTCTTTGTTTATGGATGTCAAAAACAATTGAAAATCCAGTGAAAATTTTTTGTAGCTGACTGTCAAGTGGATGTCGAGGCCAAGTAGACCTCCTGACACCCAACGTCTATGAAAAAGTAGGGGGCACATTAAGATTTGGACAGGAAGCGAAGATGGGTGGAGGTTCATTTTCACGTCGGGTGTAGACGATGCCCTTGTACTTTCCTGTTTCCAAGGGTTGCACAACAACCTCTTCTGATTGTGATGCATGTTCTGACTCCTCACATGTTTCCTTCTGACTACAGTCCGTAGGGCGATCATCATTAATGTTGGAAAAGAGTTCAGAGCTTAGCCATGGATAATATACCTCAACATTGGACCCTGAGCTGGAGGGGTTAGCTGGTTGGTTATCAAAGTTCATCTAATCAAAAACAACATTTCTCGATACTTTAATGTGTCTGCTCGAAAGATCATAGCACTTGTACCCCTTATAGTCATCCGCATACCCCACAAATCTGCACTTCAAGGCTTTGTCTTGAAACTTATGCCTCAATGAGCTATCAATGCACATATAACAAACAGATCCAAAAACACGTAAATCATGGTAATCGGGATGAGTGCCAAAAAGTGTAAAGTATGGCAATCTGTTTTCTAAAAAGGTCATGGGCAGGCGGTTTATCGCATGCACATAAAGTAGTAAGGATATTACTATCATGCATCATGCTCATTGCACTCTCAATAATATGTCGATGCTTCCTTTTAGCAATCCTATTTTGTTAAGGTGTGTGTAGGCAAGACACTCTTCTCCTTATTCCATTATGCTGAAGAAAATCAATAAAATCACTAGAGGAGAACTCCCCCCCTCCATCACATTGAAAATGTAGGATGTTTTCAGAGAAATGGTTTTTGACAAAAGAATAGAATTTTTGGGATAATCCAAAGACTTCTGACTTATGCTTCATGAAAAATATCCAAGTGTAGCCTGAATAGCTGTCAACAAAAATAAGATAATATCTACTACCCGAATCAGAAGCAATTGGGGCAGGACCTCAGACATCAGAACATATGATCTCAAAAGGCCTTGAAGAAGCACTTTTATTGATTGAATTGAAGGATAAAACATGACTCTTACATAAATAACAACTTGGACATTTTATTTCATTTGCTTCTGAACCCAGACTAGACTTAGGAATCAAATTATTTGAGACAAGTTTTTCAATAAAATGATGACCACAATGACCCAATTGACTGTGCCAAAGAATTAGCTTATTACATTCAGAAATAACGAACACACACTCAAAAGAAATTAATGATGGATGTTGATGAAGCTTCAAGGATGAACAAGTGAAATGAACTGTGGAGGAGGGATCTTCTTGAAAGATGTACATATTGCCTCGTCTCTTTCCTTCAGCGAATGTCTCTCGCGTGTGAAGATCCTTGACATAAATAAAAGGAGTAAATTCAACTGAAGCATTAATATCATCAACAAGTTTTAAGACGAAAACAATATTTTTCTGAATATTTGGTGTATGGAGAACATTTGAAAGCTTGAGGGAAGACTTAGACATGGGTATAATAGCATTTCCAATGTGTGAGATGGAGTGGTGAGAACCATCCCATGCGACTATACTACTTCTACCAACATAAGGAATAAGGTTTATAAGTTAAACTGCATCACATGAAACGTGGGTTGCTGCCCTTGAGTCACTTTATCATTCTGCTTCATATTCAGTCCTGCAAGTGTTGTCAATAGTAACTCTTTTATTTCTCCCCCAACCTTTGAGGTTTCTACATCTTTCTTAGCCTCTGTCTGCAAAGATTTTTCTTTATTTTGAGGATTGAACCAGCAATTTGCTTTAATATGCCCCCCTTTGTTACATAGAAAACAAGTAGGAATAAGCCTTCGACCTTGCTGATTGAGAAGAACATTGGGTGTTGGAAGTAGTCCACAACCCCCAAAGCCATGTCTTCCCTGTCAACCCCTGCCTCGAAAAACACCACCTTCTCTTCTTTTTCCATAAGTCAGACCTGTAGCATGTACATCTTGAGTCCCTGATTGCACATAATTTTCTTCAGAAAAACCCTTCAGACTCATCTCATATTGCAGCAACTTTGCATGTAGATCTTCGAACTTTGGAAGCTCTAGGAGACAGAATAAGGATGTTGTCAGAACATGATAGTCTGACCCCAACCTGCTTAGAGTCTTGCTGCAATTTATCTTTATCATTAACCACACATCCCACGATAGCCAACTAATCCATGATGCTCTTCATTTTATTCAAGTATTTCATGATAGACATGGAATCTTTCTTCAATATTTGAAATTCTCGCTTAAGAAACACAAATTTAGCCTCAGAGATTTGCGAAAATGTATGAAGTAACTTGTCCCATAACTCCCTGGTTGAACAAACATCAGGAATAGCTACAAGAACCTCTTGCGACAGTGTAGAAGTGATGTATGCCACCAATGTTTGGTCTCCGTTCATCCAAGCGACGCAATCCGGATTTCTGAGAAGCACAGTAGAGGATGCCCCCTTATCATCTTCCTTTTCCTGCGAAATAAACTCTGGAGGGGTTGGAATTGATCTATCCAGATATTCAGAGAGATCTTTGCTCCTTATAAAAGAAACGATTTGTCTCTTCCAAGTCAAGAAATTGGTGTTGTTTAACTTCTTAAAAACCAGTTGGCTAAGAAAGTTAGAAGAAAGACCAGTTTGTGGGAAGAAGGAATCCATTGAAGAGAACACAAGAAGAAATTGAAATTAAAATAAGAGGGAAGAATTTCAGGACAAGATTCAGTCTACCGAAAAAATCAGCCACTTTTAATAGTCTTTTTTTTTTGCAAAAATTAAGACAAATATTATATCCTAACGTGACCAGCGAGCATGACAGACCTGATCGTGACTACACTAAATCGGTTCCAAATCAATAAAGTCCCTCGTTGAATAAAGAAAAATTGTCTTTAAGAAATTCTGTAATCTGGAATAATAAAGACAATGAATGTAAAGCAAAGGTATTTCAGATAAATACCAGATTAGCAGCAGAGGATCCTATCGATGATCCCTTTTAAGATAAACAAAGATTCTTGACAAAAGAAAAAGAAGTAAGAATCCATATTTCAATGTGAACGTTTCAGATTTACCAAAGAAAAGAGTTTCAGAAATGAAGAAGAGGATTTCGACTTATTGCCTGAGTCGATAAAGAATGAGGAGAAAAACGCAGATTAAAAGACGCAGAAAATCTGAGATTGAAAAATCCAAATTTGGATTTAAAGAGAGATGCAGATCGGAACACAGATTTAAAGAAAGGCGCAGAAAAAAAATGCAGATTTGGATTCAGAAAAGACGCAGATTGAAACTTAGATCTGGATTTAGAAAAGAAAACGCAGATTTGGATTCAGAGAAGACGCAGATTGAAACTTGGATCTGAATTTAGAAAAGAAAACGCTGATTGTGAAGAAACACAGAATTGGATTCAGAGAAGATGCAGATTGAAACTCACAGATTTCTCAGCTTGGAACTTAAGATCATCTCTTTGGACATTCCTTTTGGAAAAGCAATCCCAGGCCCAACTTTAATACCGCTCTGATACTATGTTAAAAGAGGAACTCCAGATCTACCTACGTAAGGAGGAAGAAGAATGATAGAGAAGAGGGGCTGCAGAAGGTCACAGCTGAATCATTTTTCATAGGTGACTGTTCTATTTAGTAATACATATTAAGAAGTGATTACAATAATTAGGGTACGGAAATACCCTTTAATAAACAACTAAAATTACAACATAACACGATGGTGTATATGGATACGGATCCAGGTTGGATCCAGATCCATGAACAACTTCTTTTCACTAGTAACCACTAAAGAACACACAGAGAAATAAGAAAAGTTCAATGCAGAACATGTTTCCCAAATACTGAAATATGTGATCAATCCAACAAGATTATAGAACTGCTGAAACAATAGCAAATTAAAAAGAGTTAAATCTTAAAAACAATATAATAAACTAATTCATATATACTGGCATATTTTCCCTTAACTTCCATTTAAACTTACAGCCTGCACTATCTAGTCAACAGACTGCCAATTCTCTTGAAAAATATCCAAAAGCATTTATTTCATTATCAAAGGCATTTGTGATTGGAAACAAGAAAATCATATCTAGGCTACAAATGAGGCTGTCAAGAGAAGATGCCCTTGTAATGAGATATGCGGAAGTACAAATAGTGCTATAAGCACTTATAATGTCCACCAACGGACAAACAAAAGAGATAATAGCCAAGTCCACAAAGGGACAACACAACACAAAATATAAATGCCTCTTTATTAAAAGAGAGGGAGCTCTCAAGAATGAATATATAGAAAGCGGTTCAACCCTATTTATACAAATAAAATGAGAGAAGGGGGAGGCCAAATGGCCTCAAAAGAAGAGCCACAAAGGGGGCTCCCATGGAGTCATTGGGAGCCCCCAACCGTTGGGGGCCCCAATGACTCAATGGTGGCCCCCCCCTTAAGTGGGTAAAAAGGAAGAAAATAAAAAAGAAAATAAAAAGAGAAAAACAAGTACCCCTATTGGGTACATGTGAAAAGACTAAAATACCCCTAGCGGGTATGAATGAATATATATTTATATATATATATATATATTGATTACATGCATTTTAACACCCTCCCTCAAGCTTTACGGGGATATAACCGAAAGCTTGCTGAGAAGGAACATAAAACGAGGAGTAGCAAGAGCTTTAGTGAAGAAGTCCACCAACTGGTACTCGGAAGTAACGTAAGGCAGTGCTATGGTTCCTCTTAGGTATTCATCACGAACGTAGTGGCAGTCCATCTCGATGTGTTTAGTACGCTCATGGAAAGTGTGATTGCTTGCGATATAGATTGCACTTTTGTTGTCACAACACATCTTCGAAGGAGTAGAGATGAGTATAGGAGACTTCTTAGCCACACAAGCTCCATGATTGTAGTGGTCATAGCACGATATTCTGTTTCTGTTGAGAACAATGATACTTTGTGTTGCTTCTTGCATCTCCAAGAAATCATAGTCACCTAAGAAAACACAAAAACCAATAATTGAGACTCTATCATTGGGATTTCCTCTCCAATCAGCATCAGTATAAGCAATTAAATTAAGTGATGAAGAAAATGAAAGAAAAGCTCCCTTAGTTATGATGTTTTTGATGTATCTGACTATCCTTAAGACTGCACTCATGTGCACAGTTGTAGGTGCATGTTGAAACTGACTGACTGAGTGAACGACATGAGCTATGTCTGGCCGAGTGATGGATAAGTAGGTCAGAGACCCAACAAGTTGGCGGTAGGGAGTAGGATCCTCGAGGAGTGTTCCATCTTCCAACATTAACTTTGCATTGATAACTTCAAGGGTTTTTGTCTTCTTATCATCGGAGATACCAGACTTGGAACAAATGTCAGCAGCAAGTTTCATCTGAGAGAGAATGTATCTTCGAGGAGAGTACGCTACTTCAATTCCTAAAAAATATCTTAAGAAACCAAGGTCAGACATGTCAAAGTTTTCTTTTAAAACTTTTTTAATATCATTGATTCATTGTTCATCACTTCCAGTGATGATCATATCATCAACATAAAGTAGTAGAATAACTACTGAAGACCCTGCACTTTTCACAAACAAAGCAGTGTCAGTATAGCATGAACGAAAATTCAAACTTATCATTACATTGCTAAATCTATCATGCCAAGCCTTTGGAGCTTGCTTTAAACCATATAAGGCCTTTTTAAGTTTGAGAATCTTATTTTCACCAATACATACTCCTGGTGGAGGATTCATGTAAACTTCTTCATTTAATTCACCATTTAAGAATGCATTCTTAACATCTAATTGATAAATATGTCATTTTTTAACTGACACAACTGCCATAAGAGTCCTAACACTAGTCATTCTAGCTACGGGCGCGAAGGTTTCTTCATAGTCTATACTGTATTCTTGAGCGTATCTTTTTGCTACCAACCGGGCTTTATAGCGTTCTAATGATCCATCATTTTTAGTTTTAATTTTGAAGACCCATCTACATCCAATAGATCTCTTTCCAGTGGGTAATGAAGTTATTTCCCAAGTTTTTGTCTTTTCAAGGGCACTAAGTTCTAAGTTCATGGCTTCAACCCATTGGGGAATGTTTTTGGCTTCATGATAATGTGAAGGTTCATGAAAAGAGTGTAACGCAATTAGACACGCTCTATACCTTGGGGTTAAAGACTCATAGGAAACAAACCTATTAGGAGGATTGGAGATTCGGTTGGATTTCCTTAAAAAGGTTTCTTCTATATTGGAACCTTGAGAGTATTTTTCTAAGGCACTCATTGGAGCTTGTTGACCACGCCTAACATAGGTTTGGATGGTTCTATCACTTTCATTTTCAACATTGTTAAGAGGAATATCCTCTAGATCATTCAACAAATCATTAGAAATTTCCTCTTCTTAAGGAGTCACATCTTCTTGAGAGAGAAGATCAAATAAGAAAGCATATTCGCTTTCGTCAATATCTTTAGTTTTCTCAAAACCATTTTCATTTTCTAAAAAGGTTACATCTTTGGATACATAGAGTTTGTTATTTTTAAGGTCAAAACATCTACAACCCTTTTGATTTTTTCCATATCCTAAGAAAACACATTCAATAGCTTTAGGAGATAATTTGTCTCTTTTATGTGTAAGGACAAAACATTTACACCCAAAAATTCTTAATCTATTGAAATCGGGTGTCCTTTCAAATAGTTTTTCATATGGAGATGTATTTTGTAAGGATGAAGATATCACTCTATTTATCAAGTAAGTTGAAGTTAAAGCGGCTTCGGCCCAAAAACTTTTTGGAATTTCTTTGGAAATAAGAAGTGTCCTAGTGGTTTCCAAAATGTGTCTATGCTTTCTTTTGGCTAGACCATTTTGTTGAGGAGTCCTAGGACATGATCTTTGATGACAAATTTCATTTGTTTCCAAATAATTTTGAAATTCATTTGATAGATACTCTCCACCCGAATCGGATCTAAGAGTAGAGATATTACTTGAAAATTGATTTTTGACTATCATATGAAATTTCTTGAAGAAGTCAAAGACTTCAAATTTTAAATTGAGAAAATAGATCCACACATATCTAGTGTAGTCATCAATGAAAGTAACATAATAAGAGTATCCTCCTTTCGATATGACCGGAGAAGGGCCCCAAACGTCCAAATGGACTAACTCAAAAGGTCTTTTGGACACAAAAGTTCGATTTGGAAAAAGAGTGGATTTCATTTTTCCAAAAATGCAATTCTTGCAAACAAAATGTTTTTCATTACAAAAATTTTTCCAAGATGAAAGGAGTACATTTTTTAGAAACTTGGATGTCCAAGTCTTTGATGCCAAGTTTCAATATTTTTATCTTGGACATGATTACAAAAATAGTTAATGGGAAGTTTCAAGTTGCTCATGTAATAGAGATCGCCCCTCCTATGGCCTTGCCCGATCTGCTTCCCGGACCGGAGATCCTGTATAGAGCAATCCTTAGTTGAGAAGGAGATTTCACATCCATGATCACATATTTAAGCAACAGAGAGGAGATTTAAATTAAGTTGAGGTACCACTCTCACGTTTGGCACAAAGAAATCTTTAGAAAAATTTAAGGTTCCAAAACTTTTTACTTGTAAAGATGTACCATCGGCGATTGAAACATAGGAGTTTTTAGAATTATTACACAAATCGGAAAGCTCATTTTCAAGAGGAGTCATATGAAAGGAAGCTCCAGAATCAAGGATCCAAGAAGACATACCTGGAGGAGAGGAAGAAGCTATGGCGGGACCCGAGGTTGATGGAATCTTGAGTAGAGTTTATAGTGCTTCCGATAGTTGGGCAAGAGAAAAAGACTCCTTCCCTTTGATAGTTTCCTCCTTCTTTTGAGTAGTTTCTTCAACGGAGGCAACCTTGTTTTTAGGTGCTTCATTCAACTTAGGGCAATTAGGTCTTATGTGACCCGGTTCTTGGCAATGATGGCAAATGGCTTTTCTATAGTTGCCATTATAGTTATTTTGCCTCCCAAAGTGTAGAGGCTTATAGGTTTTCACATGATTGTCGGGTTTAGACACGGCCAAAACTTCATCTCCTCCCTTAATCATGCCAAGACGAGTTTCTTCTTGGCATATTTCGGCTATGGCATCTTCCAAAGGAAGATGCTTAGATCTATGAAGAAGGGAAGATCTAACTTGTTCATATTCGGGCCTAAGCCCATGTAGAAATTGAAAAAAGTGTCCTTTTTTCATTTGTTCTCTTCTTAATTTCACATCTACACTAGAAACTCACTTTGGTTCTAGTAAAGATAGCTCATCCCATAAGGGTCCAAAAGTGCTAAAGTAATCTCTTACACTCATTTCCCCTTGCTTAATAGTCCAAATTTTTTCTTGGAGAAAGAATTGACGAGCAAGGTCTTTTTGAGTATACATACCTTTCATAAAGAACCATGCTTCATTAGCCATCCGAAATTTAGCGATGTTGGCGCAAATTTTGAGCTCCACATTGTTCATGAACCAAGCAAGAATCTTTGCATGCTTGCTTTCCCAATCTTCCACTTTAGATTGGTGATCTTCAATGTCCTTCATACGGGTATTTCCTTCAAGAGCTTTTTCTTGATCACCATCCATCTTGGTGAGTGGAGTTGCGGTTCCGGAATGGTGCCCATAACGTATCCCCAAAGCTTTTTACCCTTGAGGTTGTTCTCCATGGCGGCGGCCCACATCATGTAGTTGGAACCATTAAGTTTGAAAGAGAGATCAATCTTTTGTTCTCCTTCCATTTAAACCTCTCTCAAGAAGATAAACCAAGAAAGAGATATACAAAATAAAAAATATAACTAGTCAACTAGTTATATCAAAAAACAAGAGCACACACAAGGCTCTGATACCATGTAATTAGATATGTGGAAGTACAAATAGTGCTATAAGCACTTACAATGTCCACCAACGGACAAACAGAAGATATAATAGCCAAGTCCACAAAGGGACAACACAATACAAAATATAAATGCCTCTTTATTGAAAGAGAGGGAGCTTTCAAGAATGAATATATACAACGGGGTTCACCCCTATTTATACAAATAAAATGAGAGAAGGGGGAGGCCAAATGGCCTCAAAAGAAGAGCCACAAAGGGGGCTCCCATGGAGTCGTTGGGAGCCCCCAACGACTCAATGGTGGGGCCCCCTTAAGTGGGTAAAAAGGAAGAAAATAAAAAAGAAAATAAGAAAATAAATGCAAAAAATAAAAAGAAGAGAAAAACAAGTACCCCTATTGGGTACATGTGAAAAGATTAAAATACCCCTATCGGGTATGATTGAATATATATATATATATATATATATATATATTGATTACATGTGTTTTAACAGCCCTAAACATAAATAATTACCTTTTGGGAATGTCATTAGGGTTTCCAAGCAAGCCATTTGTAACCTGAGGTATTGAAGCGGGGGTTGACAGATTGGTTCCAACAATCTCAATTTTCATTGGCTTCCCATCAAGCTGCACATTGTTGTACCGCTTAACAGCTGCTACAGCATCTGATCTTCGTGAAAACACAACTTCAGCTGTACCCTGAAAATATGGATCTTGCATATCATTATCAACAGATACTAAATTTCATATCTCACATAAGTTATAATCACCTACCTTTGACCTGCCACTCCTATCATAGAGGATGGAGAATCGTTTCAAATCACCCACCTCTGCGAAGAGTTCCTGCCGAATGTATAATAGAGTAAGAGATCCTGATGTTCCAGGTTGTGGAGCAGTGAATCACTATAAATATGAAAGTCAGAGCAAGGTTTAACTCAGCAGAAACAAGTGATAGATCTGAACTGTGTGCACATGAACGAAATAAAACACCAAAATAATCCACCAGAAATTGAAGTCTTAGTTCAGTTTAAAACTCAAGTGATATAAGCTTACACTCCTCACCAAAGTATATACTGATGACAGTCTTCATGCACCATGAAATGCATAAGAAAACCAACGCTGCATGGGAACATCTGGGGTAGAAGACAAGGATGTCATGAATATGATGGACTTAGAAACTTGTTAGTTACCCAGACTTCTAAAAAATATGGCGCCAAAAACAAATAGCTACCACAAAAATTTTAAATTTTCACGCTTCAAAATGTATATATATTAGGAAAGATCATAAATGACACAGATGACCCCAAAATACATGTAAAGTACGAAAACATAGAATGATATTGTCAAGTTAGATCCATTAATCTCACTAATCATGATGTGGAAAATTTATATTTAATAGAAGGAACCAAGGCATCATGGAAGAAACAACCAAACATATCCATCAATCCAATCCCTTGTATTTTTTAAAATGTTTTCAACATTTACATCCATCTCATGTCAAATAAGGCTACAAAAGGTTTCAATCCCATCCAAATGGCTATGACCTTGGCTTTTATGCTCGTTAGGAGCTTGGCTCTATGCCTATTACAACAGTTTTAACTGCTGCGTGTCACTACCAAGTAGTTATTTAGGTAAAAATATGCAACCCACAAGATCAAGTGATGACAAGAGACTACACAATCAGATGATCATAATTATCAAGATTCAAAATTTAAAACATAGATGCTATGTAAGCACCAGTCAACCAATTAAGGCCATGAAGGAAGATCTTGGCTATGATATTCTACAAGTGCAACATCAATGAGAACATAAGGATAAGAAGATTAATAGTGAAAATAAAAAACTCACCAAAAAAAAAAACAGTCTAGACCCTATGAGGCTGGGATTTGACATTTGATAAAATAATAATGCAAACATAGAGTAGAACTTTGTAAAAGAAGCAAACTCATGAAAACCATTTTTGGTAAAGTAATTTTTTTTTCATAAAAAAAGGGGAAACCATCCAAAAGTAATACTAAGATACATGTTAAATTAATTGTCATGTTGGTCAAGGAAAACAGACATAAAACCCTAAGGAAAGAGAACATCCAAATTAAGTTTTGGAAGAATTGAGGCCAGAAAGTAAACATAAAACAAAATTCACACCAACATAGTCACAATGATCTTTCGGTGAAAAAAGAGAAATGTGATACACACACACACACGGCATCCTTGTTTTGTCATGAGGCATAATTCCAAGAGATAAGAAGTGCCCTAAAGTTCATGGCCTCCCTTGAAGAAAATAGTATTCTTCTAACAGTAGCACTCTTAAGTCGATGGATATTTAATGCAGTCTTGCCTCTTAATTCCATCGTAAGTTGAATAATGAAAAACAGAAACAGGCAATATCGTATTGACATGGCATGTTTGCTGGCAGCCAAAAGTTAACCTTTCCTTTGCCAGTTGTTCCCACTTGGATGTTTGCAAACTGCAACTGCACTGACCAGCAAAGACAGCATACAGTTCTTGCTGCGGGGCCCACTCAGTCAACCCCTTAAGCTTATAGAAGAAGAACACTAGAAGAATCATCCTAATAAAAACCAACATTTCACCATCTCCCACGTTGTATGCCCTTTTCCAACTCAATAGAATTGTACCCTCGGTTCATCTCTTTCTCAATTTCTGGAATATGGACCTGTTAGACCCATAAAAACATACACACACTTCACCGCTGCATAGAATATATTTCAATCTGGAGCTTAAGTGAAGGCAATTGAAATTTTCAAATCTGTCATCCCAAATAACATCAATAACCTTCTCTTAAGTACATAAGCACAGTCTTGTTTGGATTACCTACTCTAGAAATGGCATCATCTTCATATTTGTACGAAACAAATAAATCCATTCCAAAGTTCAGATCCATTCCTCCCCCAGCAATTATTTCTCCACCTTGGCTGAGAGACATTGACCTCATATTTCCCAACCAACTATGCATACTCATCAACAATAATAACTACCATTACTTTACTGAATGCCCTGTTCTTTGTATTACTCAAACCACCAATTTGATAAGCGACTCACAAAAATTACAGTGCTTGACCCACCCTTAAGCATAACAACTGCCAAAAAATGTGATTGAAATGCTTCCAGCTTGAAATCGTACATTAATTTCCACTGCCCCCACCTACTAGTCTACTTGCATTCTCGCCAATATAAAACTAAAATAAAAAAGAGAGGTCATGTCAAGTTACTTTCGAAGTATAAAGCCAAAGATACCAAACATTACAACTGGGCTTGATGGTCGAACACTATGGAATTCTCATTCTCTACCAACTAATCTTTAGCTTACTCCAAAATATTTCCATTGCAAAATAGAATTAAAATTTAAAGAAACGATCAAATTCAGGGATCAGGCAAAATGGTTAAACATGTGACCGTCGATCTCAAGATTCTCAACCATGTGAACTTTATGTTGCAAACAGGGATGTATTACGCTTTGTGCTAAATAAGTCGATCTCAATATAGACAATTATTTAATTTGTTCATTGTTCATCTTTAGTTAAGAGGCAAATGGGCAGAAACCTAAAATGACTTGCTTAAGATGTATATCGTCATCAAGCCCAATTCTGAAGTTGGTTTTCTTTTCTTTTAATGGCATAATTTTGGGGATTTTAGTGTGAGAACGAATCCAAGGACGCTTGGTGTGGATGGGGAAACTCCATCACTCTACCAATCTAGCCCAGGTCGGTAAATCTGAACTTGTTTCTTATGTTAATTTGGTGATTCGGTGGATGGGCATGAGATTGGAGATTGAGTTTCACATAGTTGAGGGCAATTAAGCGAGAAAAAAAAAAGACGAAAAAAGAAGAACAAATCGACTAATTAGGATAACGAATAAGAAAAAACAAGAAACCTTAATATCTTCATTCGAAACGCCATAATCCAAGTTCGAGATGTAAAGCTTCGTCCCCGTCTCGATCGACCGTGCCGCCTGGCCAGGATACGCCGCCGCCGCCGCTGCCGTCTGATCCACGAACATATCGTGCTGCCACGCCGTCTCCGGCGCCGCCTGCATCGCCTGATCCACCAAAAGCACAAAGAGAATGAGAACGACCTAACCTCCATCCAAAGGCCCAGAAACAAAAGGGAAAAGAACAAATCTGCCGTGATCAAGATCAAAGAATTCAAGCCCGAACAAAAACTCATCCAAATCAAAACCCTAACCAGAAAAACAACAAGAACCTCGAAAAAGGCTCACATTTCCGACGGCGTAAGGGTTCGCCCGATTCGCAGCGCGATTGGGGAATCGGCGGGTGGGGCCGGAGGCGGCGGAGCCGCCGCGGCCCCTTCTACTGGATCCGCCGCCGGCGGACTTCTTGTTGCTCTTGATGAGGTCGTCCAGGGTCATGTCCAAGGCTTTGGACATCTTCGCTCGGCCTGCAAGAACCCTTAGATGATGAGATCGGATGGTCGGGAGGGGAGGATGAGGCGACGAAGTGCCTCTCGACAGAGAGATAGGAAGGGGTTGGGGTTAGGGTTTTTTTTGAGGGGAGAGAGGAAAGAGAGAGCGAGGGCTTTTGTGAGTTCAGGCAAGAGTCTTCAATCATCAGCAATATCATAGGTTATATCATGGACTCATAAAGGCCACTCACGTGAAAGAGCCGCGTGGGCTCCACAACACTTTCAATGCGGACCCCACTAAAATCAACGGATGCAATTAGTATATGAGCTTTGGTATGAGATTGCTCGTGTTTGCGAAACCCCTTGTTCTTTTATTTCATTTCGGGTTGGCGAGAGGCCAAAAAGACCTTTTGGTCTGGTATTGTTCGTCGTCACATGGCATGCCTATGTAGAGGTGAGTAATGGGCCGCGGGCCGGTCTTGGGCTTATAAATTAGACACAAGTTAGGTCCGAAAGATTTTGGCCCGGCCTGGCCGGGCTGTACCGTGAGCCTACACCGCCCAGCCTATATATATATATATATATATTGGTTACTATTGAAGGTATGAAACTAATGAATAGAAATAACTTTTTTTTAACAAATTTTATTTTTTTAGATTGAATGTTATGGATGTGATCTAAGTGGTTTGTTTAGTAGAAAACTTTTTTTGAATCATGTGATTAACAAGCAATTAAGTTTTCAAAGGAGTAAAAAAATCAGTGGTCCACAACGTGTCAACATTTCATAAGTATCACATTTTTACATAAAAAAAGCTACAACTTGCACTTATGATTACTAGCCCATAACATCAAACATGCAAAGTGTTTGATGACGGCCAGACAGTTTTCCGCTGCTGATTGCACATGATCAGCGGCAAAAAAACCTTTTTTTTTTGTAGAAGGGCCTTTTAGCAAAGGTTGCAACCATCGCTAAAGCCCTGGGTGAGCTTCAGTAGCGGTCGTGACAAAATGCAAAATCATGCAAAAAAAAATACAATGGGTGCAACCATTTCAAATTGGGTATAAAATTAGATGAATACCTGATCCATTTTTATTTGGATCCAGGTTTGAGTCTGAGTATGGCTGGAAAAATTCAGATACATGTGAGTTAATGGGTTTGGATATGATCAGTTCAGGTTTCAGCTTGGGCCTTGATATGTTTGGTAATAAACTTTGTTGAGCTTAGTTTTGAGCTGGTCAAGCCTAGCTTGATAACCCAATGTTGTCAGTATCGTCAGAAAATTGATACCATACTGACTTGAATCGTTACTTTTTAAAAATATATAAAAATTAGCTTAAAATTAAAAGTTTAATATTATTTTAATGGTTTTAACACGTGTCATGTTCTAATTGACATGTAATATTTTTTAATTATTTTTGGGCTGATTCAAAACTATTCACTTGAGAATGGGTATCGGACGATTCACGTGAAGATACAGGTCCGATTCTGGTACTCATGACAATATTGTGATAACCAAT
Source organism: Nuphar pumila (assembly GCF_984573655.1). Taxonomy (NCBI): domain Eukaryota; kingdom Viridiplantae; phylum Streptophyta; class Magnoliopsida; order Nymphaeales; family Nymphaeaceae; genus Nuphar; species Nuphar pumila. Next base: position 28,897,186 of record NC_143252.1, on the reverse strand, counting down.
TGAGTCGAGCTCCATCATGAGTTTGAGCCAAGTTGAAGCCCATCATGAGCTCAGCGCGATGTCTATGAGCTCCTTATGTAAATCTAAAACACTTAGCACCACAAGATAAATCTTTTTTCATACTGTAAGATCAAAAGAAGACTACACGTCTCATTTGGGATTTTTAACAATATTGTTGGTCATTGTTTTCATGTTTAAGATTTAGCAAGTACTTTGCATGCTTACAAATTTTTCAAGAAGCTTATTTTGTAACTTGAGCTTAGCTCATTCATTAAATGAATAAGTTTGAGTCTAGCGTTTGGCTCCTAAAGAAATTAGCAGCTTGTGGCTCGGCTCTTAAAGAGCTCGTTCAAAGTCATGAAATAGGCTTCACAAGCCAAACACAAACAACCAATGTTTGGCTCAGCTCAGCTCTGATAGGCTTAGTAATTAACAATAAATATATTTTACATATATTTTGTATCGCGGAGTATAGATGGTTGAAGTGTTTGGCTTTCAAGCAATAAGCTCAAAGTTCAAATCCTATAGATTACAACTTTGAAACAATTCTTTTTCTTGTAAATGAGCCGGTTCAAGCTTAGTTAGTAGGTTTAGAGTCCAAATTCTATTATTTTCAAATCTTAAAAATTATATTTTTGTGATTGAGTTAATTAGCTCAAACTTGACTTTTTTAGCTCGGGCCTACCATGAGCTCAAGCTCGAGAGAAAAAAATGAGTCGAGCTTGAACACACTTTGTTTAGTTCATTCGGCTCATTTATCAGACCTATTGACATCTCTCTCTCTCTCTCTTAGGGATGGTAGTGGACCGGGCCGGGGCCGGGAGATAAGGTCTCCACCTCCACCCTGTCTCAAAATCCTGCTCTCCATACCTGCATGGGATTTGATTTTAATCACCTTCATCCTTGTTTCATGTCTTCCATCCTCGGTCCAAATGAGGCGAGACAGAGCGGGGTCCCGTTTTCCCTCGGTCGACTCCTCTGTCTTTTGAGATTCAACTCTTATGCATTTTTGGGAGTCGACCCCCTGTCTATAGGGAGTCTACTGCTCTGACCTTTTTGGACTTGACCCCCTGTCTATAGGGAGTCTACTGCTCTGACCTTTTTGGACTTGACCCCCTATCTACAGGGAGTCAACTCTATGTTTTTTAGAGTTGACCCTTTGACTCCCTTGTCTTCTAAGAGTCGACCCTCACCATGGATGGGTTGACCATTCTGAGATGTAATGATCTCGACGATGCGATAGTCACCTCTTTTAACAGAAATAAGTTTAAAACCTTTGTTCTGCAACTTATGAGATTGTATACCTTCGACACAAATACCGAGACATGAGCAAGATAGAACCTATGCTCAAAATCGTCAAAAGTTTGGATTATCTTTGAGGTAAAAAAAATGCATGCGATGATGGCAGTTGAACACATCTAATATATGTATTTATGCTTACATCCAATATGTACATATATTATTATACATATATATACATAGATACATATGTATTTATTTCAAGTATACATTTTGCATATTTTAGCTTTATTTAAATTATGTATTTATTTAAAGTATATAGTTTTGCATATTACGATGGCCTTTTGACAGACAATGCTTTGTTATATATATATATATATATATATATATATATATATATATATATATATATATATATATATATATATATAATTATTAAGAGTAAGCAGTTTTGCGTACTCTTTCTCTATTTAAATTATGCATGCACTTATTTAAAGTACGCAGTTTTGCATACTTTTACTTTATTTATGATGACTTTTTTGGCGAATATTGCTTTGTTATATATGTATGTATATATACATATCTAAGTATGATTTACTTAGAGAACGTGACTATGTGATACTCATGCTTTATTTAAATTACACATACATTTATTTAGAGTGCACAATTTTTGTATACTCATGCTAGCTCTAAATTACATTAACATTTATTTAAAGTTTGCAGTTTACATACTTTACTTTGATTCAATTTCAAAAGGGTTAAATACGAGACTCTAAGTTCCCATGCCTTTAATGTTTTGCAAAATGAAACAAGTGTTTTAGGTCTGCATGCACGAGATATTCAACATCATCATGCGCTGTCTATTCTGCAAATAAAATATAACTCTCATTCTCACATGCATCAAAGATCTCACATTCGTATGCATCGGACAACCCCCGAACATTGGAGTGCTCTTTGAAACACTGTTCCTACCAGGTTTGAACCTTAAAAGATGAGACTTTCATGATATAGATATTCACAACTGAGTCTACTATTTGGACAGACGAACGCAAGACTTTAACTACATAGACTTAAGTTGTACTTACGTCAAGTCTTTCTTTTTTTTATCTAAGAATGACCCGAATATACCCCAATCCTGAGGTTTAAGATATCATAAATTTTCAAATTTTTGGGTTGATTTCTTTCTGAAAATTGGGTTGATTCTCGTCACATTGATACTATCAAACATACGAGACTTGCTCGTATACTAATGAATGAATAGAGGTTTATGGCAATTTTTTTTTACAATGATGCACATTATTACAGAAAAAAATAACATGCAAATACTGGGATCACCTTCATAGGCAAAATGCTTAATTCGATTTAAAAGACTAAAGCATGTTGAATGAGTTACTTCAATAAAAGAAGACTCGATAAACCCATTCAACCTTGAGTTTTATAAAGAGAGAGGATATGCGGTATAAGATTTGATGAATAATGTTGTTAACAACTATGCTCCTCGAGTATCAATGACTCAGCGTCCTCGGTCATAGGAGTTAGAGGACATGACTACCAATTATGATAAAAGGTGGTAGATCCTACAACTTTTGCAAAAGTTACGATGCATCTCCTGTTTATTCCTGCCTCTGGATAATTCTCTCTCGATTATTATATCGTCCCTTTGGATCAGACTCAATTAGTCATTTGGGTTATCAATTTGCACAAAATAATAAACTCCTAAATGATCTTAGTTGTTTCTATAATTTTATCCTGTGAGTACCTACAACTAGATAATTATCAAAACAAAAATATGATGCACACACTACTTATTTGAAATACAAAAGATATACATCTTATACAAATTCATATTATCTTGAATTGCATGTGATACAATGTTTTGAACTATGATAAATACTTGTATTAGTCTTGTACAATTGTGTAATATCATTGTACCTACTAGGCTTTCATGAGTTTGACTTATTTCATGGGATACAGGTGATGAGTAAATTACTATTTCAGGCGATGACGCAATGACATCAAGAATCTATTCTCTTTGTTGTTCGCTCCTGAGCACATTTTAATATTTTGTATAAGGACTTTTGTATAAAACTATTTTTACCAAACTTCTTGTTTGAAGTTTTATGGTTTCGAATGATTGTGTAGAAATGCATGCCTAAATCTAAGACATTTGGAGACCCAATTTTGTTAGCTGGAAATTTTGCCTGTAACCCAACCAGGGTTCACTAACTTGGTCTTTTCGAACTACTATTCCACTAAACTATCATTTTAGCTTTGAAAAAAGATTGTCTACAAAAAAATTTAATTTTTTTCTAAATTCTACAAGTTAAAAATTTTGGGGCGTTAGATATCCTCAATCCTAATGATTGTAACTTTAAAAAACAAAAGAGATAGAGAAAAGGGAAGGACGTTCTTAGAGGAGAGAAGTTCCTAAAAAACATTCAAGATGCTCTATTTTGAAGCTAAGTCTCAAATATATAATTCTGGGATAGATCAAGTATGGTATGGATCTGACTCAATATAAATAGATCCAAACCAAAACAAATACGGATCAGTTCAAGATAGATCCAATCTCCAATAAACCAAACCAAAACTACAACTTCAAAACACAACAAAATACCCGACCCAAATACACACGGGTCGAAACCAGAAGAAATAGATTTGATCGATCCAAATGTCCTGTCACTAAATGTTTTGGTGACAGGTCAAACCGATATTAAATAAAATCTCTAGTGACTATTTTTGTTGTCACAAGAGGTTACCTACACTGATGACTTTGACTGCACTATAAGCCATTGCTTTGAAACGCAACACTGACCTGCACTATAAGCCATCACTAAGTCTTTTTTTTTTTGCAAAAAATAAAAGATTTTATTTATATATTTTCTATTTTTTATTTACATAAATAGCATGCATGTTCACACGCATGACCAATCTGCATTGTGGATGGAGTTGGCATCCGCAGCACCACCTTCACCATCAAAGCTTCGCGGACATCGATTTCGAACCCTCCAGTCTCACCTCAATGATTTCAGAGGTAAGAATGCGTAGCACGGTGGATATGGGTGGAACCGACATGCATATTCATGCTTTGTGGATTCTATGCTGCCCAAATCGAACCCCCATTAGTCATACCCCTGTTGTGACTAATTGGATGTGGGATTAGATAGTGAAAAGTTAAATCATGTTTTTTTTTAAAGAAAAGGGAAAACGAGTTTTGGTATGGATCTATCCTTGTTTTATGATTTGAATTGATTGCAGAACAATAGGATGAAAGATTTGTTGGGTGTAAGAAGTAGAGGTGAGGGAATTCAAATGAAGAAAATGTGGGCTGTTTTTCTTTTGAAAAAAGGTTGAACTTGATGATGTAGAATAGTCCCATATTGAAGAGGTTTGAGTTTGTTGTAGGCTTTATAACCTACATGTAAACTCTTACATTTGTTCTAAAGAACAAGGGGTTGGGATGACTACCACACACGCGTGCGCGCGCGCCCACTTTTCGTGTCGTGCCGGGCTGGGCTCGGGCTCAGGTTCGGATAATTGGCCCTTTAGGGCCATATTCATCAAGACCAATGTATCTTTTTGCCCCGATTTTTTGTTTTCCTTGGATTATATAAAGGAAAAGAGACATGCCTTTTGGAACTGGTGACCCTTGGCAGAATCACACCCGTTCAGAACTGGTGACCCTTTGCAGGGTCACACTTGTTCAGATCGGGTAACTCTTTGCAAGGAGTCATGTCTATTCGAAATGGGCAACTCTTCAAGAGTCATGTCCTTTCGAACAGATCTCTCTCACGTCTATAAAAACATGGTTAGAGAGGTTCCAAAGGGACAGATGTATACTTTATCCTCTCTCTCTCTTTCTCTTGCTTTGCTAAAACTGGGAAGTCTGCAGTTGTAGTTCTTGAGGTTGTTTTTGAAGGGCGATCTACCATCGGCGTGCACCGATCCAGATTGCTGAGGCTATTGTATCCTGGGGGAAGGACGCCAGACCCTGTTTGCACTGTATGTGGGGGCAAATCTTCTCTAAGGGGAGTACTTTCGTACGCCTTAGCCTAGTATAGAATCTAAACATGTTTTTGTTGTTTTTATTGTGTTCTATGCAACTGTTTCGTGATTTACTTTTGTTTGGATTTTGGTATGATGTGGAAACCGATATGTTTGCTCCCTGTTCTTGTTTCGATCAACTGTTTATCATGATTTTCATGTTGATTTATATTATGTTGTTGATTGTGAAACTGCGTGATCTGAAAAATGATCCAACAAGATTGATTTGGGTTATGTTCAACATTGTAGATGTCTTCAGTTGATGTTCTTTTTTGTTGAAAAAAAAGGGAAAAGGAAATTATATAAGGATATGCATATAAATTTGTTGCTTCTTTCTTGTTTTGATTCTCTTTTTTTTTACTGTTGGTAGCAAATATTGTGATTTAGATGGTTTTACTTGGTGTTCTATGGTGTAGATAGCTAGTGTTAGGTTCTTCTGTATCGTAGTGTTAGCTTGACAAGACTTTGTTTATGTCTGTCCCAACATCATGTGATTTGGCATCGACTCAGATGACTTGTTCTCAAGTCTATTCTGTCAACCTAATATGTCTAGCTATCAAATTGGATAAACGGCAACTCTTTGAGATAGTTAAGTCTGACACCAAGTTGAAGGGCAAGATGAATGCTTAGTTTTTTTTCCCTTTTTTTAGCCCTTCCTTTCCTTTTATGTCAATCTCCTATTTTTTACCTATTATTTTCCTTTCTTGTCTTGCTCGTGCACTCCCCATCAACCTGGTTTTGTGTTGATTCATCATCTATGTCAAAAATATTGTTGATATTGGATTTATTATAGTGATTTTTGTGATATTTTATCTAAAAAAAATTAAGCAAAACTTGTGTGATACATTCAGTTTATCAAATTTTTTAATTTTATTGCAATGTTATCCGAATTTGATCATGGAAAACATATTGGCGATTTCTGTAAAACAAACACAGAAAGCGTACTTGTATTTTGCCACAGAGCGCGTGCAGGGTATTCGACATTCTCCTCAGCCGGTTGACGCCCACGATGAGCTCAGGCTTAAAGTCGACGGTGAGCAGGACCCTGAACTCACATTGTTGAATGTAGGCAAGGCTGAGGCTGAATGACAATATCTCCCATCATACGTTGCCCAGCCTCCTCTTTTTATAGTGGGATAGGGAGAGGGGATACAGTGACCTCCTCTCTTAATTGCATTAACTGCCCTCCACTATGCAGCCCACTACTCCACCATGCTTTTAATGTCATACCGGGTCATCCAATGGGTTGAACCCGATCCATATGTCCAACATTCTCCCACTTGACCCATTGACACTAAAAGTGCACTAAATCGAGGTTTATACCGTTATCTCGATTTAATTCTTCAAGTGAGTTTATATGCTATGCTTTATCACAAGGATGAATCAAATGAGTCATGGAGATGAACACTCTTTTATGAAATGTCATATTTCCATGTACTACACTATAATTCACCTTAAATGTTTAAGCATGTTGAAATTACATTTATGAATAGGTTGGTCTCTTACCTATTCTATTGGTCATTTAATATTGTTATTTTGTTATTCTCTCTAACCCATATGAGGGATTCTTTATGCAAAATCAACATTATACAAAGTCATAGAAAATCAAATTCATATACACAAATGTGACAACTTAATATATTGTCATATATCAGAAGGAATTAAAAAGACTCATCATCTTTACATGTTCAGAATACAATCTCAGTGATAGCCCTTTAGTAAGGAGATCCACAGTCATTTCCTTCATCTCAATTGTATCAATACATACCAGATGATTTTCAGTCCTTTCTTTAATAATAAAATATTATAACTCCATGTGTCGACGCGATGTTGAACTCTTGTTGTTATTTGAAAAGGACATGACTACTTCATTATCACAAAAGATCTTTAGTGATCTTTCAATATAACCCACAATTTCAAGACCTATAATAAAGTTTCTTATCTAAATGGCTTATGGGGAAGTCTCGTATAGAGCAATAAATTCTGTCTCTATGGTATAAGCAACAGTGGTAGACTGCTTTCTATTTCTCCATGAGACATCACCACCCCTTAGTAGAAAAATGTATCCAGTAGTAGATTTTCTACTGTCAATACACCCACCTAAGTCTGCATCAGAGTATCCAACGACCTCTAGGTGATCAACTTTCCTGTAGGTCAACATATAGTCTTTTGTTCCTTGTAAATAGTGCATGACCTTCTTTGCTGCCTTCCAGTACGCAATGTCTGAGTTTGACTGATATCTACCAAGCATTCCCACAGCAAATGCTATATCAGGTCGAGTGCAGGTCTGCGAATATTGCAAACTTTCAACTGTTGAAGCATATGAAACAACATCCATATGAGCCTTCACAATATCATCTTGAAGACAGTCCTTTAAGCTCAATTTATCTCCTTTCACTATAGGTGCCGAACCAGGAGAACAATTCTTCATTCGATATCTTTTAAGAACCTTAATGATATAGGATTTTTGAGAGAGGCCAATGACACCCTTAGTTCTGTTACGATAGATCTCGATTCCAAGGACATAAGTGACCTCACCCACGTCTTTCATATCAAAATGAGAGGAAAGAAATTCTTTTGTTTCATGTAATAGACTTAAATCATTAGTTGCAAGAAGAATATCGTCAACATATAAAACCAAAATTATAAACTTACTCCCACTAGTCTTAATATAAATACACTGATCAACAATGTTTTTAGTGAATCCAAAGTTCATAATTACCTGATTGAACTTCTTATACCACTGGCAAGAGGCCTATTTAAGTCCATAAATTGACTTATTCAACTTGCAAACTAAGTTATTCGAGTCATCTGTACTGAAACCAGGCGGTTGTTGCATATATACCTCATCATCTAGATCCTTGTTCAAGAAGACAATTTTCACATCCATCTGATGTAGCTCTAAATCAAAATGAGTTACGAGAGCCATGATTATCCTCAATGATTCCTTAGTTGAGACAGGAGAAAAAGTCTCATTATAATCAATGTCTTTTATCTAGGTAAAACCTTTTGCAACAAGCTTAACCTTGTACCTCTCCACATGACCTTTAGAGTCTGTTTTGATTTTATAGACTCATTTACAACCAACATGTCCAACTCCATCAGGTTGAGGTACAAGATCTCACACTTGGTTCTTTGCCATAGAGTCAAGCTCTTCTTTCATGACATTGATCCAATATGTTGATCTTTCACTTTCAATGGCTTCTGCAAATGAGAAGGGATCTTCATCAATGTCTATGAAATCATTTGACTCTTGTAAATACTCCACATAGTCCAGATGGATAGCAAGTTTTTTTATTCTGGTGGACCTCCATACAGGTGCTACAGGTGGTTCAAAATGAGCCTTTGTATCCTGTTGTTGCTGTATATCTTCATCAACAACCGAATTTAGTTGGGATTGATGTTCATTGATCGAACTTTCTCTTACATTACCCAAAGAGACAATGATAGGAAAAATCAGATATCTATCCTTGGCAGGTGTGAAATCTGAATCCTGCATTTTCTCAAAATCAATATTTTGAGATGCATCTATATCAACAAAACCATTTTCAAGAAATCTTGCTTTATCTATTATCACTATCTGTGGTGTATGAGATGGATAATAAAACCTAAAGCCTTTTGACTTTTCTGGATAACCAATGAAGAAACTACTAGTTGTCTTAAGATCAAAAGCTTTTATATGTGGGTTGTATAATTTAGCTCCTGTTGGATATTCTTATATGCACATATATGATAAAGAAGGTTTCCTACCTGTCCATAATTCGTAAGGAGTCTTTTGAATAGCCTTCGTAGAAACCTTATTCAGAATATGCAATGTTGTCCTAAGAGCTTCACCCCACAAGGTTAAAGGAAGGTTTGAGTGATTCAACATCGCTCGAATCATTTCTTTAAGCGTACGGTTTCTCCTCTCAGCTACACCATTCTGGTAAGCACTACCAGACATGGTATACTGAGGTACAATGCCTTCCTCTTTTAGAAACCGCGCTAATGGACCTTCCTTTTGTCAAATCTCAGTAAAACGACCATAATATTCGTCACCTCTATCAGACCTGACAACTTAAATAACTTCATCGGTTTGTTTCTCTACTTCTTTCTTGAAGTCCTTAAAAACCTGAAAGACTTCTGATTTTTCAAATAATAAGTAAAGATACATATACTGTGAGTAATCATCTATAAAGGTGACAAAATACTTTTCACCCGTATAACAATGTGAAAAAGAGCCGCACACATTCGTATACATTATTTCTAACTTTTTATTGCTGCGTTTGGCATCTTTCTTATACGTGTTAGACTGTTTAGCCTTTATGCAATTAACACATGGCTTTATATTTGTAAAATCAAGGGATCTGAGGATTTCCACTTTCACGAGTCTTTGGACTCTCTCTTTCGAGATATATTCTAACCTCCGATGCCAAAGCAGATATGATTGATCATCCTTTAGGTCATGTTTATTGCCAATCATTGTGTTCTCAATGGAGTGAGATTTCCGAATTTGGAATTTGGTTCTTAATCGATACAAATCATCACACATATATGTAGAACCTATATTCATTGAATTTTTCATAATAATAAGTTTGGAATTTACAAATTTAAATACAAAGTCAAACTTATCAAGTTTTGAAATTGAAATCAGGTTTCCGACTATAGGATAGAACATAGAATGTATCAACCAAATCCAATATGAATCCTAACTCCAACATAATTCTGCAGGTCCCAACATTCTTACATGCGAACACATCCTATTTCCAGAAAAGATGCTTCTTTTATGCTCTACTGGTTCTCTCTTATTCAGAAATGTCTACAAAGAGTTGGTAATGTATACCGTGGCACCAGAATCAATCCACCAACTATGCAATGGAATATGGATTAAATTGCACTCAAGAGCAACAAATGACTTATTACCTTTATTTTCGAGCCACTTCTTGTACTTCAAACAGTTCACCTTCTTATGCTCCTTCTTCTTGCAGAAGAAACACTTTATAGAAGCGCCTCCTGACTGAGATTTAGCTTTTGCCTGAGAGTTTGAACTCTTCCCAGTGGCTTTCTTCTGATTCTTTTTTTTTTTAAGGAGCTTTTTTTTTCTCGACCTCTGTTTATTCTTATGAGAGGTCATATGCGCACTTGGCACCCACACCCTTCAATCTCTCATCTTCTTCAACACACTTGGCCAATAGGTCATTAAAAGACCACTCATCATTATGTGTATTGTAGGAGATTTTGAAGGGTTCATACTCAGTAGGTAATAAGGTTAAGATCAGATGGACCAAGAAGAAGTCAGAGATGGAAAACTTCATGTCATTCAACTGAGTCGCAATATTCTTCATTTCTAAAATATGTTGTCGGATGTGACTATCACCAACACATTTCATAGATACCAATTTGGACATGAGCGTACTGGCCCTTGCCTTATTTGAAGTGATGAATTGAGCCTCAATAGCTCCTAGAAATTCCTTCATTGTCCTACAGTGAGGAATGTCACCTCGAATATTCTTAGCCACCCAAGATTGCAAAAGCAATAAGCTAAGTTTGTTCAATCGGTCCCACTTCTAAGAGGCAGCCTTTTGATCGGCTGTACTCTGCTCTATAAGAGCAGGAGGTTTATCAATTCTAAGGGCCAGATCTAAATTCATACAGCCCAAAGTGAATAACACGATTTCTTTCCAATCCAAAAAATTAGATCCGTCTAAAAGGGAGATATTACTAGAACCGTCAATAAAGAAAGAACTTGATAAAACAAGAAAAAAAAACGGAAAGACATTACTATTATTGCTCAGTCGAGACTCGTGTTGAAAAGGTAAAAGTGAGACCCTTTATTTTCACCTTTTCTAAGACAAGCATAGTTGAGTCATTATCGTTCCATTTTGGTGGAAACGATAATACACATAGTTGTTTTGTCTCTTCAATTCTCAAGGAATTGACTTCAGTTGGTGAAACTAGCAGATCATGTATTCAGAGGTAATTCAGCACTGTACCTTTGTGTACGAATATGCTTCACGGGCTGAAATACACATCTACTATCACACCCTGTGTAAATTTGGAATACAATGACCTACCTTTGGGTAGAATCGATGTTTCATAAATTTACACACAATCATAATAACAAATCTAAATACGGTTTAAAGAATTTTTAATCAATACGACTCAGATCACATTCGTGATTATATGAATCGATCAATCAAGATCTTTTACCGAAAACCTATTCGTATTATGGAGCACGCCCATGCACACATTTTAATGCATGTATATTCATGACATAATACAAGTTCATGCTTCAACTAATATATATAAACTAACTGTCATGAGTTTAGTCACAATTCATGCTTTAAACTATCATATACAACTTAACCAACACAAAACACATGAATTAATATGTATAAGTCATGCATTATTTAGAATTAATACTTTAAAAAGCATAAAAAATAACAAAAGCATGCTCATATGGGTAAAACCCAGGGTCCTCAAGTAGGAACCGGTCTGAAAATGCCATAAACCGGTCTGAAAATGCCATAAACCGATCATCTAAGTGTCCGAATCGGTTCTGAACCTTATGAACCGGTACCAAATATGAACAAAAGATTATAAGACCCTATAACCATATGCCAAAATCCCTGTATCTCTTTATATTTATGAAAACAAGGTCTTAGCATCTCAAAACCGATAAAAAATTGAAAGGAACCGGTCAAAAACAGCTCTGAACCGGTCTCGGAAAGGGCCGAATCAGTACATGATTTGATTCAGGCCAAATAGTGCCTAGATCCTACAGTAACATGGATCCAATCCGGTCCAAATAGGACCCGGTCTAACCTGGTCCGAACTGGACCCGGGTTGACCCAGTTTGAAATTGACTCAAGTCTGACCCGGTCTGAAATGGACCCGGGTCTAACCCGGTCCGAAATTGGAACCGAGTCTGGCCTGGTCCAAACTTTACCCGGGTCTGACCCAGCCCTAAATAGACTCGGGTTAGACTCGGTCCTAACTGGACCCGGTCCTAAATGGATCCGAGCCTGACCCGGTTAAATGGACCCGGGTCTGACCCGGTCTATAAAGGACACGGGTTATACCCAGTCCTAAATGGACCCGGGTCAGACCCTTTGGTCTTGACCCAGCAGATCAGACCCAGACATGGATCCCATATGGATCTGGGTTTGGACTGACCCAAAATGGCAGACTTGTTAGAGTTGCCCTTTAAAAAACCGGCTTTCGGTTTCTATGAAAACAAAATCCAAAAGTCGCTGCTCCACGACGACCAACGCCGGTGCCCAACCGGCGACGGTCACCTCCCCCGGTGATGCACCTCCGACGACCCATGGCGGAACCATGCATCGCCAGACGAACGCCGACAATCCGACAACCCCCCCCCCCCCTCGTCTGCAGGTGACAACCCTGACGACATCCGAAAAATAGGTAAGGATTTTTTTTAATAACTGTCATCGGAGCTGTCGGTAAACCGGTGATGCCGCCGGGCAGCCAGCGGCATTGGCAAGGCCGCCGTCATCCACGACGTTCTCATCTTCCCAGCGAGAAACCATCAACCGAATCCTAAACTCGATGGCCGTGGGAACCAGAAAAGGGAAAAGGGGGGTTTTCAAACCCCTTTCCGGATTTTCTGTCACTGGCAATCAGACGATCACACACCCCCACCAGCGATGCATCCTACGGTGATCCTGACCCTGGCAGAACCTCCCTGCAGCCCGACGACCACAAGTAATACTACTATCCTCCCCCCCCCCTTTTTATGGATCTGATATGCTGTCGAGGAGGTTGATTGCCCCACGGCGACCATCGCCGTCGGTGATTGTCGCCCCTCGATGACTGCACCGACAAAGAACCCCATCGCCCAACAGCAGAGTTTTTTTATGGATGTGATGCCGGGAAAGGCTGTCGCCCCCATGGCGACGATCACGTGGGAAATACGACATCACCATCATCTGTCGTTGTTAGCGACAGACTCATAGAATGACCAGTGACCCATGTCACCCCACGGCGACATGCCGGTCAGCGGTACCGATGCATGGTCAGAATTCAGACAAACACCCGAAAGCCCAACGCGCCCGCGCACATGCAACAGAATGTGTGGGACGTGGGCCCATAACCTAATATTGGCGATTTCTATAAAACAAACATAGAAAGCATACTTGTATTCACCATAGAGCGTGTGTAGGGTATTCAACATTCTCCTCAATCGATCGACGCCCACGATGAGCCCAGGCCTAAAGTCGACAGTGAGCAGGACTCTGAACCCACGTTGCTGAATGTAGGCAAGGCTAAGGCTGAACAACAATATCATCCATCATACGTTGCCTAGCCTCCTCTTTATATAGTGGGGCAGGGAGAGGGGATACAATGAATGTGGACATCCATATTCACGTAACCTTCTCTCTTGATTGCATTAACTGTTCTCCACTACGCAGCCCATTACTCCACCCACAACTAGAAATTCGTGGATTAGCGATGACCTCAATCCGTTGCTAATCCATCGCTAAACAATTTAGCGATGGATTAGCCTCGACTTAGCGACGGATAGCTTTCATCACAAAATTATAGTCGCTAATTAGCGACAAAAATTATCTGACACAAATTTCATCGCTAATTTATGATGAATTAGCGAATGCCATGATTCGTTGTAAGGCTGTCGTTAATATACAGAGATTTTGGTTTAGCGATGAATTAAAATCCATCGCAATAACATTAGCCGATTCACATTTGCGATGGATTAATATTCGTCCCTAATTCATTGCTAAATTGGATGCCAGTAGTAAATAGCGATGGAAAATATCTGTCGCAAACAAAACAACAAATTTTAAAAAATTTGTTTAAAACATAAATATCGAGAAAAAATTCTCGTGATACAATTTATATTTCCTATACAATTTATATTTCATGTGTATAAAAAATAAAGTACACATAAAAAATACATATAAAAAACAACTAAAACAACTTATCGATCCACTATAATTTTCGCCAAGTTCTAATTATTTACAAGTGAATATTTACAATTTTGAAACAATAAGAAGGTACAACAAATTCAACACATGAATCTAATCATCACCAATATTCGGTGTGTCATGTTCTTCATTGTCTCGATCTGCCCCTTCAGCTCCTCTACGCTGATTATCTCCAGCAACCTACAAGAGAAAAGAAAGGTTAGTATTGATAAACAAAATATAATGAAATAAATTATATGCAATGCACCTAAGTTAAGGCAATCAAAGTAACATAAAATCTAATGACATGCAATACATCACATGAAACTTTCATACCTGAGAGGCACATGCAGACGAAGTTCCCCTGTCCTGAAAAAAATTATACAACTCATTACAGACAACGTCAGAAATTGCTTTATGTAAATAGTTACGCATTGTGTCCTTAACGAGCTGGCGTACACCATCCCGAGAATTAGGCGGGTCAGTCGAATGCTTGGAGATGATGCTGATGAGAGAACTCTGTGAGTCGTGACTGGAGGAAGCAACGATTGGTGAGGTGTTCATATTACTCCCAAACCCGAACACACGACCATTTTTGGGTTCACCTGTTGCAGTCACCCATGCTGCAGAATCAAAAGATGGATGCTGAGTGGAGTCATTGTCATATCGCTCTACCATCTGTTGCTCATATGACTCCTAAAAAGTAATGATTACAGTATGAATTAATAATTAAGAATTACAATATTTATGATGACTTGTATATTATAATATTTATTAATACAATAAATACATACAATTGTCGTTCTCGCTTTCTCTGATACGAACTCTCGCGTGGTCTTACGTTTATGTGTTTCAACAAACACATCTTTGTATGACACAATGCCTTCTTTTTCTGCTTCCTACGAAGTTAAATGATAAAAGAATTATTTAACAGGTTTGCAATAATACTTATAAAATTGACAATATATAGATTGATGAGTTACCAGTTTTTTCAGGTGGCTCCCAAAAGTCCTAGATCTACCTGTGTGTAGATGGGCATCAGGCATTTTCGCTGAGCGGTTTCGAAATTCATGCCCCGCCCACTTGTCGCACATTGCATCACAAACATCTGACCTGATAGTAGGAGATCCATGGCCCTTCCACTGTAGTGGATCATCTATCCCGCCAGATGCTTTTCTTGTTGCAGTTTTCACATTGTGCAACATGTCTGCAAATCGATTGATAGTCACCTTCTGTCACACCTTTTTCGCATTCTGCTCCTCCATCGTAGTCACGAAGCGATTCTAAGCCTACAAATATTTTTAGAAATTTAGTAGACATCACTATAACAAAAAAATAAATATGAAATACATTAACTATGAGAAACGATTGTATACTATGAATGAGGACCACAATTTGTCCAACACCTCCTTCGGGTACTCTTTTCATTGATCAACCAGTCCTGGTAGATGTTGAACTAGTGAATTCCTAATCTTTTGTATTACTTCTTGTGGCTCGAACCGTGCGCTGCACATGAATTGGTATATATTAACTATCAATATATAATATTTATAAGATAAGTATAGGATAAGTGAAAATGAAATACTTACGGTCGATTATCGATATACACTATTTGAAGGAGTCTTCTTGTGTTAGACTAAGAAGACCTTGCATCCAGCGTTGTCTCGTGACTTGTATGAACAGTTGATGTAGGTGGGTCATGTGCAGGCGAAACATCATCTGTAGAAAAATGAGTTAGAAATTTACAGAACGCGCATTTAAACTAATCAAATATACAATTAGTTAAATGATATACCTATCAAAGCAGCCCGTGAAGATAAAGGCTGAAACTGGCTACCATTGGGTGATCGACCACTATAACCTCCACGAACCATATTCTAACAAATAAAAAATGTCATGCAATACATTCAAATATTGCAATACCTTCAAATCATTTAAATCATTGCAGTACATTTCAATACATTCAAATAATTCAAATCATTCACATCAAATATTGCAATACTTTCAAATCATTCAAACGCGTTACAATACATTCAAATCATAACTCTATACGTATCGAAGATACATTCTAACAAATAAAAAATGTCATGCAATATATTCAAACATTGCAATACCTTCAAATCATTCAAATCATTGCAATATATTCAAATAATTCAAATCATTCACATCAAATATTGCAATACATTCAAATCATTCAAACACATTATAATACATTCAATTCATAACTCTATACGTATCGAAGATACATAATCAAATAATAAAAAATGTCATGCAATACATTAAAGCATTGCAATACCTTCAAATCATTCAAATCATTGCAATACATTCAAATAATTCAAATCATTCACATCAAATATTGCAATACATTCAAATCATTCAAACATGTTACAATATATTCAAATCATAACTCTATATGTATCGAAGATACATAATCAAAGAATAAAAAATGTCATGTAATATATTCAAACATTGCAATACCTTCAAATCATTCAAATCATTGCAATATATTTCAATACATTCAAATAATTCAAATCATTCACATCAAATAGAGGTTTGTATTACAAAATTTATTTTACTAGCTCAAGAATTCTTCCTCTATCACTTGTTTGACTTTCATATTCTTCTTCTTCCTCCTCCTCCTCTTAATCTTCTTCTTCTTCTTCTTCATTATCCGTCCATTCACTTGATATATAATTTGGATCACATTCTTTCATGAATGTTCCATCGACCAATGGAGATATGACATGCATACCATGTGCAACATCATGACCATAAGAGAAGTCATACATATCATCTGATTGATAATAATCACTCTCTTAAGTTAACTTGTCTTCATGTAACTGATCATACTCAGGGTATAGTTTGGACTTCACCTTGCAAACTGCCCACCATTCATTTCTATCTGACTTCCTTGTACTCGGATATGAAGTATAGTAAACTTGTTGAGCTTGCGAGGCTAATATGAATGGTTCATATGTTTCAAATCTTGATTTATGATTCACCTCCATAATGCTTGAGGCTTTGTCGACTCTTGTTACAGTGGGATCAAACCAATGACATGTCTAAGTAAGTCAACTTCATTATTTCGTCTATAACACCATAGTAATCATGTTCATTTTCACTATAGCTGCTACCCTTGACACACATGCCACTATTCATCGTTGATTTGTTTACACCGTAGTCTTTTGTATGGAATCGATAACCATTTACGATGTACCTGTTGTAACATTGCACAACTTTGGTCAGACCATTTTATAAATCACATATTCCTTGATCTTTAACATCACCATGGAAAACCTACAAACATAAACAATGATTGTGATCACGACCAATTAAGTAACTTATTGTTGTTTACACGAAGACAATTTATGTCATCGTCCTTACCAACTCTTTCAACCATGCCACAAACTTAGTTTCACATTTTTTTTATACTTCTGCATCAGTGAGATGTGAAAGTTCTCTTCGCAACTCCAAATCAAATCGTCTGCACTTATCAAATACTTATATTACCAAACCATGTATGCACGTATAGAACATAAAAGGATTTAGATTTGTGCTGCGTCTACATATACTTACTCGATATATAGGTCGATTGCTGAGCAATTAAAAAGGATATAGATTTATGCTGCGTCTTGCTCTCGATCTTTCAAGAGTCTTGATCGGCAACTGCCAAAGGCATGCCCAAGTGGTTGACATATCGACAGTTTGTCAGCTACAGTAAATTGTTCTCGATCATCGTTATGAGGTGGGCATGTGTAACATGTTGGAATGTGAGGTTCAAAGTATATAGATGAGAAATTTGTAATTTCTTTTAAAGTGTACGCCTCAAAAATAGAACCCTCTACTCTTACTTTATTCTGAACCTTTTTTTTAGGTCAAACATGCATCTGTCAAAAATACACATCTTGAATTACAATAAATTTCTCAATAGCATTGAAGAGACAAATATAAGAAAACATATACCTTTCAAATGGGTACATCCACTGATATTGCATAGGACTACCAACCCTTAGTTCATATGGAAAATGTATGATCAAATGTTCCATAACATCAAAAAATGCTAGCAGAAATATCTTTTTTAGCTGACAAATAGTAGTGACTTCAGAATCCCCAAGATTCGTTACCTCAAATACTGCGACTTCCGATGCACACAACATTCTAAAAAATTTACTCAACTCAGATAATACCCTCATATAGGTTTGTCTAACATATCATGGAATGCCAGGGGTATCAATCATTGCATAAAGACATGACAATCATGACTCTTCAACCCATATAATTGTCCCTCGTCTATCTTCACAACCCAAGCAATGTTAGAGATGTATCCATCTGAAAATCTTGATTGTCTCAACCATTGACATATCTGCTTTATTTGATATGGTCCAAGCATGTACCTTGCCTTTGATTTCAGTACTTTGTCATTGTACTCTTTGAGTTTCAATTCTAGTCTTTTACATATTACTTTTAAATCCATACGGGCCTCCAGATTATCCTTCATTTTTCCTTTAACATTCATTAATGTATTGAACACATTATCAAACACATTTTTTTTCACTTGCATCACATCCAAATTATGTCATATCAATAAGGTCGACCAATATGGTAGTTCCCAAAATATAGATTTCTTTGTCCAATTATGATCTTTCCCAAATCCAATGAAGGGTGTCGGGCTACAGACATCTGTCAGTTCATATGAAAAGTATCACAATCTTCTTAAAATCTCTATGCCAGACAATCTTGTGGGTGAACCTTCCATTTCAGTTGTGCCTGCTCGAAACACATTCCTTTGTCATCGGAATGAATGATCGCTTGTCTTTGGCTTGAACCGAGGATGCCCACGTGACGGGCATGATCTGTTATTTTCCTGATCTTTGAAATATAACATGCAGTGATTTGGACAAACATCAATCTTTTGATACCTCATACCTAGAGCGTTGACCATAACCTTCGCACGATAAAAATTTTGGGGCAATTTCTTATCTTTGGGCAACATACTTTTAACAATAGAGCACAAACGATCAAAACATGATTGACTCAAATTAAACTCGGACTTCAAATTCAGTAGTTGAAGAACTGCAGACAAGATAGTATGACTCCCACAACCATTCCAAAGTGGCTCATCAGCATCTCTAAGTAAATCATAAAATCTGCTAGCTGCATCGTTTGGTGCTTCTTCCTCTACCCGAGTTGTTACATCACTAGGACCTATAGCAAAACCTAGTTCTGGTTCTGCGACATCAAATATCAAATCCATATAAGGATTATCGTGCACCATATCCACCCATGAGTCAAAATTGTTCCTAAATTCTTCACCATGAAATATCTAATTCTGATAATCACTTACAAAACCCTTCCTATATAGGTGATGTCTAACGCCATGAGGTTCTATAAATTGATTGTTCTTACAAATCTTACAGGGATACCTAATCCGACCTGTGGGATCCACTGTACTGACACTTGTCATTGCAAATTCAATAAAACTTTTAACACCATCCATATATTCAAGCGATACCTCATTGTCAACTATCCTACGATATATCCATTTACGGTTTGCAGTCATTTTGTTGTATGATGTTACAAATATTATCCTAACCAGTTAAAAGAGAATCATTAGAATGCTATGATGAAGAAAATATCAAAATTATCATGCATTCGTAGTAGATGTAATGATTTGATATATATCACACACACACACACATATATAATGTCATACAATTACAAGAACTATAATGCATGCATTGATAACTTAATATTTTCATGTGCAAACTATTCATAACACGATACATTCATTTGAAGCATGTTTTCATGATACAATTTCACACAAAAGTTATAAACAAATTGAAAGTAACTTCATGCAAGCATGAATACAATCACATCAAACATTGCAATACATTTAAATCATTCATATCAAAACAATGTCAAATATGTACCTTCAGCAAATACACTCCAATATCCCGCTAACTACTATAATAACTAGCATGAAATCCGAACTCAAAAAATAAGAACACTTATATTCTCATACATTAAAATCATACTCAACATGATCTCCAAACTCTATCAATTTTGTCCTAGATATCCACAACTAAGTGAGTGTGTGAATAGAAAAGTGTTGATTCCAATAAATTAAATAACATGTGATGCGCTTGCATCACTTACTCACCACGAGTATTTACCTGATTTGCAGTTTTTAAAGTCCTCGTACAATTTTCTCTTACCTTGTGAGGTTGCGACATGCTCCAGTGTCTACGAGTGTAAATGATACGGGGCTCGGGCCGCGGAATCAAAAGGCGGATGCTGCATAAAACTGCAAAAGTGTGAAGACTTAGAAGGTTGTACCCATTCTAAAGAACAGAAAGTGACACGAGTACGACCCCTGTCCGCCATTCTACTGCCGGCCTCCCGACAACCACAGAGAGAGAGGAGGGAGGGGGGACTGGCCTAGATTTGCTAGGAGGGAGGGTGTCGAGCACCCCCCCCCGTACTCTGCTCTTTTTCCCCTGCCGACCTGGTGCGGCAGCTGAAGCCGCAACCCACCCCCTTCTGCCTCCTGTTTTTTTCAGCCAAGAGGAAGCGTCGTCTGACTCTTCCCCTCGTTCCTTCACTTTGTGTGAACATAGTGGTCGGGCGCCATTGTCCCTTCTCACATGAGCCCCTCACCTCTCGTCCCCCTCATTTTTTTTCCTCCCTGATTTATGGCATATCCACTTGCCATGGGTCGTGCCTGTCCCCTGAGTCACCCTACCGAGCTGAGCTCGGTTTGAACCAAGCCCAACCCGGTTCGCTTAGCTGAAGGGCTCAGTCCCTTCTGAGATGGGGCCCTCCGACAACCATAAAGAGAGAGGGGCGGGCCCTCCAGCAACCACAAAGAGAGAGGGGGGCGGGAGATGCGGCAGGGGGCCACCGGCCTCCTGCCAACCACAAAGAGAGAGGGAGAGGGCACGAGAGGGGTTGTCGGCCCTCCGACAACCCGAAAGAGAGAGAGGGGGGAGAGCCCTCCGGCAACCACAGAGAGCGAGGGGGGTGGGAGATGCGGCAGGGGTCGACGAAAGGAATAAGAAAAGAAAAGAAGAAGAAGAAGAAGAAGAAGAAGAAGAAGAAGAAGAAGAAGAAGAAGAAGAAGAAGATAGAGGGGTGGGGGGTCACCTGCGATTGTCGGACGAGAGGCGGGAGGTTACAGAGCGGCGGGCGGGCGATGCAAGGTCGACGGGCGACGGTGGCGGGCGGGCAGGCATCGGGAGCTCGACAGGCGGCGGGCAGGCGACAACAGAAAAAGAAAGGGAAAATGGGCTCGCATTAGGGATTTACGAGAAATTTAGCAATGGATTAGTGACGGCCAAATTTCATCGCATACTCCATCGCAACTGTGTGACGGAGTAACGACAAAAAATTTATGTTGCTGAGCCGTCACGCATTTGCGACGGAGTTTGAGATGGAATTTGGCCGTCGTTAATTCATCGCTAACTCGCGACGGATTTGCGATGACATGTTTTTCGTCGCTAATTCTACAAATAATTCGAATGTTAGAGAAGGATATTTTTCTCTCGCTAATCCGTCGCAAATGGGTGACGAAAAAAATCCGTCGCTAATTAGGGTTTTTCTTGTAGTGACCATGCTTTTAATGTCATACTGGGTCACTCAATGGGTTGGAACCTATCCATATGTCCAACAAAACATTGTATATGGAAAACAATGCATATAAGGAGCTGTTGTCCGATTCTTCTCTTCTGATTTTATTTGTTGCAGCAAATATAATGAACAACTTGTTTTGTTTTCAGGCTCTACTGTATAATGGTTGCTTTGTTTTTTATTAAATAAATTCTGTATGATAGCGATAAGTAGAGGTTTCAAAATAATATATGTAACAGAGGGACGCACTGACCTGCATCTGTTCCTCTGCGCACCTGCGGTGCGCAGGAACACGCGGATCAGTATAGACCCTCGTGGCATGCACATGCTCTGTGTGCAATCGAATTGAGATGCATCTTCTCTCAGCACACCTCTGCTGTGCACAGGGCCATCTGAGTCCCCTGCACAACAGTGTTTATAAGTTCTATAAACTTAAGTATATACTATATACACACACTCAAAACGAGATTCAGTAAGTAATTAACTAGATGGTGATTAAGTAGTTATGCTGGACATATTTAATTTTCTGCAAATACCCACAGTGCAACACATAGTTAGAGGACTATTTGGGTACACCTATTTCCAAAATCTCTTGCTGCCTGAACACACGCACACAGAGGGTTTTTCTTTAGGGGCTCTTAACAAGTTGTGCATCAACAATCGCTGATTTGTTGTTCCTGCCCTAGACACGTTCGTCGTGTTCATTCGGGAACAAAACTGCACGTGTCACTGTTCTTGTATGCTGAGAGTGTTTTTTGTTGATGACTACTAGGTGGTCATGGGTGTATACAGGTTGAGCTTAAAAAGAAAAGAAAAGAGAGAACTCTTGCACATATGTTTTTGTGGAAAACACACAAACATCAAATTTGTCTCAAGTAGAAAACTCACCAGTATGCATGTTGGTATATATGCTCGTGTACTCGGAAGTCATACGAGACAGTGGATTGCTGTTCATATATATATATATATATATATATATTTATATATATATATATATAGATGCATGCTACTAAAAATATAATGTGATTATGCCAATGCAAACTGTGAGACATCCATTTAAATATGGTTGAACTGGGCATCAACATGATAGTGGGCTATGTATGGTATGCATATTAATTTGAAATGAAATCACACATCTTTGTACCTAAATTGGAGGTGAAAATGGTTAATTAAATTTATGCATGATTGATACTGATATTAGTGAATGAAAACTAAAGAAGAATAGTAATTCTTTTAATACTTACAGAGGGTAAGTGGTACCTTGGACTATGTGAAAAATTGACTAAGTATGAAAGGTTGTTTTTTTTAACCACGAAGATAAGGGTTTTGACTACCACTACCATAGTCGGCTTGTAGATATGTAACTTAGGAGTAAACTCTGATATATTAGGTTAAAGGTGTTGGAAGCACTCTCTCAACAATGATCGTTTCTCACCCAACACTGAAAAACGATACATGGTAAGGATTAAGATACAAATCATGCATGTTTGTACCTAAATTGGAGGCGTGTAACCTCTAAAATGGTTAATTGAATTTATGCACGATTGACAATGGGATTAATGAATGAAAACGAAAGATGAACATTAATTCTTTTAATACTTACCATGAGAGGGTAAGTGGTATTTTCGGCTAAAAAATTGACCCAAGCATGAAATGTTGCTTTTTCTCTATCATGGGTTAGGAGTGTTGAGAGCTCTCTCATGACAATGATCGTCCCTCACCTAACACTGGAAAAGGGTACATGGTAAGGATTAAGATACAAATTGTTTGAATATACCCTTCCGAGCTATGCCCCTTTTCAGGATAAAGATTGTGCATTTTTTGTAAAATGGCAAAAACATAAATAAAAGAGGTAAAAATCACCGATGCATGAAGAAGGCGATACACACAAGACAGTGAGTATGTTCATAATTTAATTGCCCATTCATGGTTATGAATTGTGTGCATAAATTAATCGTATCGCGTTAAATGTGCTTGATATTTTGTCCTAAATGAGATAATTGCTTGTTTGTGATATGTATGCAATGGTGCACATGGCACATGTTTTATGTATCATTGATTATATTTATATGCACTGTACTACTGTTTTTTTATGGGGGGCCGTTGATATTGACCTCCTACTAAAAATGTTTTTAGGTAATAAGCAGCTGGAGTAGATGCGGGGTGTTGAGGTGACAACATCAATGAGCCATCATTTTCCTTCCTGGGGAAGAATTGAATTTTGGACAAAATCTATATTATTAAACATTATTATTTGGTTAAATCAGGATTATTGTGTTCTTGAATAAATTCTAATAATGAAATTAATTATGGTTTGATGATATGAATAAAAATTGAATGCTTAGTAACTTGCCTGATATTTTTAACCGAAACAAGAAGTTTTCGGATGACGAAAAAAGAAATAATGTTTTTCAGGTTATATTCAAGTTAAAAATGTTGGGGTTTTACAATTGGTATTAGAGCAAGAAGAAAATAATGGCTCATGACACACCCCACAGACTGACACAACCCATAAGTGAGTTCCATTTTGTTATTGAAATCGTGATGATTGGTGGTGTTAAAATTTTGAATATGAGACATTACGAATGTGAATGAATAATAGGGACATTGCAAGTATTTATGTGCCCAGAGGCTTAGAACTTATATAGATTTATGGAAAATATCAAGTAAAACTTTTTGAAAATTTTTATTTAGAGCCCCACCTTTTGACTGCTATTTTAAAAGATTCCCACATTCTTGAAAAGACATTTCAAGACCTAACTTTTAATTGAAACTATTAAGTAAAGCCGGACTTGGAGTAGCTCAAGTTTGCAATGATATATATATATATATATATATATATATATATATATATATATATATATACACTCCTTGCCCACCTTCTCGTTCTGCAGTGGCGTAGCTAGGATTCATGAGAGGGTGGGGGGGGGAACAGGGGTGTAGCAAAAAAAAAAAAAAACAATTTGGTGTGATAGTCTGGGGTTCGGGGGCAGCGCCCTCGAAATTTTTTTTTTAGAGATAAAATAAAAAATGGCTACAATTATTAATAAAAATCTATTTCATATGGACAAATCAAACTATTTGCTGCAGTCAGGGCTGGGCTAGGACTGGGCTTTTAATTTTTTTTTTAACTGGACCGGGAGCCCCCCCCCAAAGCTCCGCCTATGGTTCTGGCCCCTTGTTTTTTGAATTTTTTCTCACATCTAACACTATAGATGTGATCTATAGGTTTTGTTTAGTGGGAACTGGCTTTTGGATCACTGGAATCTGACCTGTATACAACTTTTTATGGTGATCTAAAATCAATGGCTATTAAAGTACCAGTTTTTTTCTGCTCATAAAAACATGTTTTTCATAAAAAAAACATGATCCAAGAGTCGATTCTCACTAAATCGATCATGCTAAACACATCTAACAGTTCAGATCTATCGTAAAACACTTTAAAACTATGATGCAGAACCGGAAATGGGATCTAATATGTTCAGTATATATACATATATATAACAATGCTACTAAGCAGTACACTCCTATTGCATATAAAATGGGCTAAACACAACCTTGCAAACCATATGTTAATTTTAATCGTGAAATTTACCTTTGGGTTTTTATTTAGCAGTTTCAGTGAAAACTTGGGTTTTTGTGGATCTTAGATCAGTTGTTTGACAAAGCATCTAATTTCGCGTGGGCACCATGCAGATCAAAGTCACCGATTAGATATGAGGCAATCAAATGCCTTCTAATCAGGGGTTGGCAAGGGCCTCGCACAGCCTGCTAAGCCAGAAAGTATTAGTGTGCCATCTCTCAGATAGAGTGGTGATCAGTCAGCCATTCACTTGAAAGTTGCAATGATGAGCACCATGATGCAAGTGATACACATAAATATTTTCGGTGTTATGTCATGAAAAAAGGAGATTTCAGATAGGAAAAAGCACGGCATAAAAAGAAAAGATTAGAGAAAAGAGTATCTATACCAGATTGCCTTCTTAGATCCTGTGATATTCGTGTACTAGGCCCAAGATGTCAAAGCATGAGAAAACATTGTTCTTCTTGATTTTCAACATGGTTGGAAACTTCAGATACACATGAACAGAGTAGCCAAGCTCAGAATCAGAGGTTTCTCATGTTCTGAACATAGTAAAAGACCTCTAGATTTAAAAGAATATGAAAATTCTGTTGGGACAACAACTTAGGTTGTCATCCAGACTGAGTTGTCATCCAAACCAATTACTTTTCGAAAGTTTCAATATGGAGTGGATTCAGATCCATATTGAATCGATATGTTATTCAAACTCAGATTGTTTTGATTTCTTTGAGCAAAATGGAACAAGACCCAAAAAACTCAGAAGATCAACTTATGAGCATTTGCATGGCATATCTTTGCGCATTCTTTTGCCAACTTATGTATTTTGCAGCAAACTTAGAACTTAGAACTTAATAGAGGACTATGAACATCAAGTTCAATTCCTGCAACCACTGTAATTCAATTGAATTATGCTAGGAATTGCCAACCCTTGACATAACAGCTTGGCTGAATATGAAGTGTTCAAGCTTGGCTCATTTTTGTAGTGACTTGAGCTAATCTTAAGCTCATGATTAACTCAAGTTGAACAGCCCAAGTTGGAGCTTACAGAAAAAGTACATTGATACAAAGCTGAAAGTAATACGATTTGAACTCTTTTTTTTAGACCATAGTGACAAATATCACGATAATATCGCGAGAAATTGCCTGAAAGTTCAAAATGGCAATTTCTTGCTAGATTTTCAAAATATCGTGACAACAACAACAACTACGCCTTCATCCCAAAACAATTGGGGTCAGCCATATGAAACAAAAAAGAAATTCATTTTGGGTCTTCCACATGAATCCTTTTCCTCCAATCATTTCTATCCAACGCCATGTCCTCGGTGAGGCTCAAAGCATTCATATCCTTTCCTATCATCTCCATCCAAGTCTTCCTAGGCCTACCCCGACCTCTTTTAACTAATATATTTTCCCATTTCTCCAACCTTCTAACTGGAGCATCATTAGGCCTTCGCCGAATATGTCTAAACCACCGTAAACGATTCTCTCGCATCTTATTTTCAATGGGTGCAACACCTACCTTCTTACGTATCTCTTCGTTCCGAATCTTATCTTTTATTGTATTTCCACACATCCATCTAAGCATCCGCATCTCAGCTACACTCATTTTTTGAATATGATGTCTCTTGGCAGCCCAACATTCCGTACCATATAGTAAAGCGGGTCTAATAGTCGTCTTATAAAACTTTCCCTTCAACCGCAATGGCATTCTACGATCGCACAGCACTCCAGTAGCACTTTTCCATTTCATCCACCCAACCTTTATCCTATGATTTACATCTCCATCAATTTCTCCATACTTTTGAATGATGGATCCCAAATATTTGAAATAATCATTCACCGGTATATCTTGCTCACCAAGCTTCACTACACTCCCATCACTACTTCGTTGCTTACTAAACCGACATTCCATATATTCAGTCTTACTCTTACTCAACTTAAAACCTCTAGCTTCCAATGTCTGTCTCCATAATTCTAACTTAGCATTAACCCCAGCTCTAGACTCATCAATCAAAACAATATCATCAGCAAACAACATACACCACGGTACATTTTCTTGAATTGATCTCGTAAGCTCATCCATCACTATCGCAAATAGGAAAGGGCTTAAAGCAGATCCTTGATGTAACCCAACCGTTATCGGAAAATTGGTTGTCACCCCTCCACAAGTGCGGACATTGGTTACTACTCCTTCATACATATCTTTAATTATACTAATGTACTTGAGAGAAACACCTTTCTTCGTCATTGTCCACCAGAGAACGTCCCTAGGTACTCTATCGTATGCCTTCTCTAAATCAATAAAAACCATATGCAAATCTTTGTTCCTCTCTCTATATCTTTCAAAATATCGTGAGATTTACGAAAAAGCATAAATACTGCTATTTAAATGTGATATTTATGTTTTAAACGACTATTTATCATGAAAAAACCATGTATTTTTATTTTTAAATAATTTTTATTAATATTTTCTTATAAATAATATATTTTTATATATTTTAATTTATTTTTTTATTGCCGAGATTTTGCCAAAAAATGCAAGATTTATGAAAATTTTCCAAATTCTTGCCAGTTTTTGAAAAACAAGATTTTGCTGTTTTTAAACGTTTGTCACTATGGTTCAAACAAACTCTTTAAGAGGGGAGCACAAGTGGTTCATCTTGTTTTCCATCCCTACATAACAGGTTGTGGCAATGTTGTCAGTGTCGGTATCCGATACCGGTACTCAAGTTAATCGTTCTATATCGACCAAAAAATAATAAAAAAATATTACATGTCAATCAGAACGTGACACATGTTAAAACCATTAAAATAATATTAAAAAATATTAAAAAATTAAAATTTAATATTTTTACATTTATTAAAAATATGATACAGGCCGATACAAACAACATTGCGTTGAGGGACCCCTGGTCCCAACAGCAATTAGCCTTCCATGCATATCAAGAGGGTCCATTGGTACACAATCTACTGGGTCCAACTTCAGACACACTGGAATCTGGTGTAGGTTGATCCACATTCATAACTCTGAAGTGAGGCAGGCTCCTCTGGTAATTCTTGGTGTATTTTGTCTTCAAAATTTACATGAAACACTTATGGATAATTGTCACTTGGCCTGGATCTGAGCATAAATCATTCAAATAACCGTACTGGACCCGCTAGGCTTAGTAAGGGTCCGGTCATATCATGTTAAAGTCTGAGAAATAACTAGTCATGACTTGTAGTCAATGCTTGTTGGCCATGCTCATCAATGCATCACTTGGCCCACCTTGTTCAGTTCCTGCAGGCTCTGTAACAAATATCGTGAGATTTATGAAAATCTTGCGATAATATCGCAAGAAATTGCCTGAAAGTTTAAAATGGTAATTTCTCCCAATATTTTCAAAATATCATGAGATTTATGAAAAAATATAAATACTGAGATTTAAACGTGATATTTATGTTTTAAATGGCTATTTATCATAAAAAAATCATGTTTTTTTATTTTTAAATAATGTTTATTAATTTTTTCTTATTAAATTTTTTTTTTATATTTTTTGTATTGCCAAGATTTTGCCAAAAAAAATGCAAGATTTATGAAAATTTTCCAACTTCTCACGAGTTTTTGACAAACAAGATTTTGCCGAAAAAAACATTTGTCACTATGCCTGCAGGTAGACATGTGGAGAATAATTCTAGTGACTCGGAGATAGGGATGTGAACAGTTTGGGTTCGGGTTGGATGTGGCCAATACCAGGTCCTACTAATCGAATATTGGCTAATCATAGTCAGATTCAGATGGAGAAAAGCTCACACTGAATCCGATTTCTTACATGTAATCAGATTTAGATATCTGTCAAACACGGATATCCGTTAGATTCGGCAGTAAACTCAAAAGCAAATCTGAATCTAATCCATCCATTGGCAATTTAGTGGTGTCAAGGGGTTTGGTTTGGTTTGGTCCAGGTGGAACTAGACTTGGACCAGATTTTTGGGTATGGTATCGATCGGGTCCAGACTCGGGTCTACTATAAGAGAAACCATACCAGACCCGATAAAAAACTACATGAACCAGACCCGGACCATACCTGGTACAATAATATTTTTTATCATTTTTACATTGAAAAATTATGGATCTTAATCGGAACTCGTGTCGAGCTTGGGTCTAGTATAAAATTTTACAAACTATACCCGGATCCATGTATTAAACAAATTAACCTTCAGATCTGGACCCGGCTCTTAATCGGGTCTTCTTGTTTGTCACCATACCTGGACCCTATAGGGTTTGGTCTAGCTCGGGTCTGGGTAAACTCGACCCGTTGACACCCCTACAAATTGGCATCCCTACTTGGATAGTTTACAGCGAGAATGTCGCAATGAATTGAGTATTCAAGAGTAAAAAGCACATGATGACGACAGTAGGACCATTGAGAGGGAAGCCCTACACTTGAGGGGTCTATGGCAACTTAAAAAGACCCATATTATGTCTTGTCTTTATCTCTTCCAATGCTATGTTCCCTAACTTAGAGACCAAGTTTCAGTACCCTTCACCTTTGTTTTTATTTTCCTCTTTCCCTTTTCACTTTTATGGGCATAGTGAAACTTAAAAGTGTTAGGGTTGCCCTAGTAACCCAAGGAAAAGATAATGCTCTACTCTATGGCTTCACTCCCAAGTGGTTAAAATCAATGTTATGTATCGGCCAGAAAAAAAAACATTAAGTGCCAAGCATAATGTGACACGTGTTAAAACCACTAAAAAATATTAAAAAAATTAAATTTTAATATTTTTTATATTTATTTAAAAATAAGCGATTCGATGGTGAAGCGTATCGATTTTCAGTTGATACGATGCGTATCAGCCGATACTATCGATTTTCTGTTGATACGATGCGTATCAGCCGATACGCACCGATACTGATAACATTGGTTAAAACCCCTCAACTGCTTCCCTCAACAAACAAGAAGTCTTCTACTTCGACCTTGTGGCAGGGGGTGCACACTTCGAGTATCAAACTCAAGATGTTCTTAAGCCAATCCACCTAGCCAGGTATGTAGAGCCCTTGTGGGTGAATAGAAAGTCTCTTACTGCAAAAAATAAGTTAGAACTTGATGTAGCTAATCAGGAAAATTGTTCCTAAAACTAATAAATTTGATATCTGAACCGCAGCTACCATTAGATTTATTTAGGAATATCTAAAAATATCTAAGAAATTGAAAATAAAAAAGAAAACTCCTGCATTACTGTTAGAAGACTCTCCTATGTTGGACTCGAATATGTGTGAAGTCGGAATTCTTGATCCAACTGAAAGATGTTGTAGGATTCCGGATCCAAATATGATCAAACTCTCCTCTAATATTGGATATGGGGGGACATGTCAAGTATATTGGTTTGCATGTAAAATAGATAAAAACAAGTTTGATCAAACAACAATAGGGTCACTTATGGAGAAGCCCAAAATATGACTCTTAAAGGGGTCTAAAGCCACACAAAAAGATCCATATTATGAGGCCTTTATCTCTTTATACGATGTGTTCCCCAACTTAGAGACAAGTTTGAGTACCTTCATCTTTGATTTCCTTTTCCTCTTTTCTTTTTCATTTTGGTTTGACACTTAAAAGACATGTTAGGATTTAAGAAATTCGGTAGAATTGGAATTAAATTCCACAGAATTTCTCTTTATGGTTGAAAAAATAGATGAAGGATTTAGAAGAATTGAATTCAAATTTCACTAAAATTTTAAATTCAAACACACTTTCCACAGATTTAAGTATAAATTTAGATCTAATTTGCATATATAGTTAAACAGATCCAGGTTAATTTGGTAAGGGATTCCTCCATCTGACTATGAGTTTGACTTTGCAACTGATTAGCCTATATCAGATTGTATCCAACCCAATTTGACTTGAGTCTGACCCATTTATATTATGGAGACATTTCAATGAAAATTATGCGGTTTTTGTAAGACAGAACTAGGAGCTGAGATTGAAGTGTTCAAGCTTGGCTCATTCTTGTGGCGAGCCAAGCTGAGTTCAAGCTCATAAGGAGCCCAAGCTAAATGAGCCAAGTGCCAGCTGACTTATAGAAAAAATACATTGGTTTAGAGCTGGAAGAAATTTGATTACAAAAAATGCATGTAAAATATATCTTTTAATACTTAATGAGCTTACATGAGTTGAGCCGAGGAGAGTACCTATTGTTCATATTCGAGCCTATTTTATGAGTTTGATACGACCCGAGCCACTTGTTTCCCAGCCCTAAACAGATTGGTTCAATTTGATTTAATAATTTAAGCAAGTTAATTAAGCGTGTATAGAAAATGAATTCATCTTACACAGTAGGTCTAAAATAAATAAAAACTTACTTCTCTTCAAACAGCAATTGGAAAAGAAAAAATAATACAAATATGAAAAAGAATAAAACTTGTAAATCATGACACTTGATTTCATAAAAAATGAGTTAATGCCAGCCCATTCATGCACATTAGGCTTTCCAAAAAAGTCGGTGACATTCAAGTGCTTAAAAAAATTCCAGTTTTTTGTTCATCAATGACATCCTGAGAGAATGACTCATCCTGAGAATTAAAAAAATAAGACTTGGCCTAATATTGCCAAAAATCTGAGCCAACTTTATTCTAGACACATCCTTAGTAGGGATGTCAACGGGTCGGTTTTACCCAGACCTGACCCGTACCAAACCCAATAAAGTCTAGGGATCACATCAATGATTTAGTTTTTCACAATCTTAATTGGAATTTTGGTGTTGCTCAATTGGAGCATTTATGGGAAATGATTTGGTATTAATTCTGATAATATTTCACTGCATGTTATCTAGTGAATAGATGTATGGGTTGATTCAATCCAATCCAAGATTCATGTACAAGCTCCATTCAATCCAAACCAAGATTCAGTAAATCCAAAAATCCATTGATACAATTTATGGTTCATTGGTGGAGTAAATCCAACAAATCCATTGATCCAATTCATAATTCATTAGATCCAATCCATGTTTTATTGGATCCAACTAAGATAAATTCAATCCACGATGCATTTAAAAATCTATGTCCAAGCTTAAGCCTAATTGGATCCAAGTCTATAGTATGTATCCAAACCATGATCCAATTATGTATGACATGAGAAAATGAATCCATGCTAACTTATCAAACCAAAAAAATGAATCTCATACAAATAAGATTCATTTTCTCAAACCAACCAAACATGAGAAGTGAAATTTCAGGATAAAGTAAATCAGGTAAGAGTGATTCTCATGAGATTTACTTCCACATTTGAAAAACACAACCAAACGTATACTAAGTGCAATAAATATATTATATATTTCATTGGTAGGTACAAATAACTTAGCAAATCTTTTTTTTTTAATGTTTTGATACATCTAAACCTGCAGATATTATCTACATGGTTTTGGTTTGTGAGGATCAGCATTTGATTGCTGGATTCTGATGTCACCGTACGTGGGTTCCTGCCACAATACAAAAATCAGCATCCATAAAAACTTCAAAATTTTTGACTCATAAACACACATTTTTTCATCAAACAAAAAGTGCAAGGGTTAGACCCAAGGGGTTTGACATAGTGAGATGGGGCCTAGGTCTTTTGATGGGCAGCCTAGGGTCAAATCCCATGGGCGTGACCATGGCGACTCCCTCGGGTCGAAGGGTAAGCCCTCGAAGTTTTATGCTGACAGGATAACAACCATATTCAACTTTGAAACAATGTATCAGGGTTTTATCCTTCTCATGTGCGAACCTCACAAATTTTGCAACCCCCATACGAATTCCCTCAAAAATATGTAAAACAACCTTTGTTCTCGTATCTATATTTCAGTTATCTGACATTAAAGACGTTGAAAAGCTAAAACACATATCTTGAACTTTCCTTTTTTGAGTCAGAACTGAAAACCCCTCTAGGGTTCTCGTTTCTGAAATACAAAACCGAAACAGAAAACTAATTTGCAGATTGTTACAATTGTCCAGTATGTATTCCAGAAGGCATTTTTTCCCAAGTGTTCATCAGATTTATGAAATCTTGGTGACATTGAAAAGTTAACATCTTGACCTTTCTCTATTATTTTTTGTTTTTCCAAATCTTTAGCAAAAGTAGCCAAAAAATATCATATAGTCATGAGGATAGGTGGGTGCAACTGCACATGTTCATCTATTGTTTTAGGAAAGTTCTTGGGGTTGTATCTCAACATTTGATCATCATTTTCTAGTAAACAAAATATCTTTGAAAATATATTTTTGTCTAGAATCTCTATTATTTTTAAATTTTTCAGATTCTTTTATTTTTTGGGTTAAAAATTAGCGATAAGATGAAGTGTTGTTGATTTGTGTTTTACCAAAAACAAAACATCACATTTAATGTGACAGTAATTTTGCACACAGATTTTTTTTTTGCATCACCGCATGCGAAACTTCATGAATTTCATAAACATTTCAAAAATTTTACAAAATGTTCAAGAATTTCGCAATGAACTTCATAAGTAGTGTTATGATTTTTGTACTATAGATGCGAAAATCGTGAAGAATTTCGCATGGAGGTTGCCAAAATACTTTTTCTTGCAATATTTTTTATTTGCCTCTGCCATTCACATGATATTCATAAAAAAAATCATTGGAGGGAGGCTAAAATTCGAGGTTTGCGAAAATAGGGCATCAGAATGCAAAAAGAGGTGAGAAACGAAACATCATTTTTTTATAAAATAAAATCACTCATACATTGCATTCATTTCATTTTTTCACAAAATGAAGTAGTTCATCCATTGCTTTCATTCCATTCTTTTTATAAAATAAAGTCGTTCATACATTGCATGATGAGAAAACATTATCATCATTTAACACATCTTAGGAGCTTTCATAATTTATTAGAGTGGAGGCGCCCTCATCAATTCTATATCATCATCATTCACGTTCTCTATGATGACAATGAATTTTTAGCTGATCAATTTTTACACTCACGAACAACTCACATACCATTGGTTTTCTATCTCACCCATACTATAAGCTCACATCGCCGATGCTATTTACCAAAAAAAATTCATCATCATCGATCTTTTCACCGTCTATGCTTTTATAAAAAGAACTCGCTGTCGATGAAGTGTCGCCGATCTTCTCACCGCTGATATTTTTACCAAAAAAAATCATCGTCGATGAAGTGCCACCCATGCGTTCGGGGTTTTCACCGTCCATGAACTGCTGATGATGAACCATCGTAGATGAGAGATTTTCGCAAAGCCAAAATGTTGTCGAAATATCATCGAAAGGATTAAGGACCACTGGTTGAGGACTAAAAGAACCCTAGGGTTGCAAAAATTGGGCATCTACATGCAAATAAGGGTTTGAAAAACTATGCATCATTTATATAGATAAGAATTTCGCAAGAAAAAAGAATTAATACTTTTTGAGAATTTTACAACATAGAACTTTTGTAAGTTTTAAGTAATTTCACAATACTTCATATGAGACTCGTTGAGAATTTCGCAAGGTAAACAATTTTCACAATAAGTTTTAGAATATTGCAATATAAATTATGATTTTGTTGACGAGTTTTGCAAGTCCATCAACTTTTAGCATCGAGATCTAGAAAAATCAGAAATTTACAATACATCAAATTCATCGTACAATATGGTCATTTTTTATTTTTAATTTGAAGGAACCCTTGTCGTGTACCGAGTCACTTAACATGCCCACCTATTACAAGGTATACCTTGGGTGGGGTCACTTGACACCTACGAGTCCATTTTGAGATCCACAATGAGTAGGGATGAGAGTGGATCAGGGCAGGTGCGGGGGATAAGGTCTTCATCACCGACTCGTCTCAAAATAGTGACCTTCATTCCTGGTCCATCCCTGTGACAAGGGTTTATAAGGATGAGAAAGAGAGATCAAGTTGCCACGTGGAGCCTTAAGATGAGATTGAAATGGTCGACCACAACTATCGAAATAAAGAGCGAAAGAAGCCAAAAGGGTCGTTTTAGGCTTTAAGGTTAGAAATTCAGTATTAAGAATATATATATTAGAGTTATATGCAATTTTATTAAATAACTAAGAGTATTTTAATCATTTTACTAACGAGGATAGGGGACGGGGCGAGGCAGGGTGAGGGAAAGTATAAGTCCATCCCCACGCAAGTTTTTATTTTTACCTTCATCCCTAGTTCATTCCATGTTTCATGTCCTCTATCTTCGGCTAAAACAATGCGGGTTCGGACGAATCCCGCTTCCCCCGGTCCACCCTAACGATGAGCTATGATTTGAAACCGACGCCCCTAGGTAAAAAAAAACTTAAGATTGTTTGACTTCACTGATCCAGCTATGATGTTAGACTTTTGTTGGCTTAGTTTTTGATTTTAGGGTTCCCCTCAGTGTTTGCGTCAACGGCACAGAGTTAGGGTTAAGCGAAGTAGTGAGGCACTTCTGTCATCATTCTGGCACTGGCACTCAAAACGGTTTCTCCATGTGAAAGACTATGCTGGAAAAATATACTTATACATTTGCCCATATCTATGTAACGTTGATATGCTTTTATAGTGCATTAATGATTTTTATTAACTGATATAATTTTAAATGATTCAAAATATGTTGCACCCTAATATGTTAATAAATAAACCATTATCATATGAAAAGGCTTGTTGGGGAATGCATACACATGCATAATAAGGTGTATATTAATCTAATTAGTATAGTTTTATACATGTAAGCTGTCAAATATTTTATTAAATCAACAATAATAAGCCCATCCTTATGACCCGCCATAAGTCAAGAACCCTCACTTGCCACACTTTCCTCTCTCTCTCATATGCAAAAAATAAGTTAGAAAGACTAGAAATATTGAAAATTAAAATTTGATAATAACTGATTTTCATATCCAGCTGAATTGCTGAAACTCCAAGATTTCTCATTTTCTTATAGATGAGAAATTTCCAAATCTGATAAACTCTAAATAAGATAAGTCTTTTAATATAGATAAGCATCCTAGTTAGCTATGGATCCAATACAATATAATATAAAAAAATCCAAATTAAAATATGGATCAATAAATTATCTAATGAACTCGAGTCACTAGGCTCTCTGTCATCGGGGCGTTTGTTTCATCTCTATTTCCTGTCACACGAAAGGGTGTTGTTGTAGGGGTGACAACAAGTTGTTTCTTACTGAGGATGAAACAAACACCTTCATGGAAAACAGGTGTTGTACTTGTAGGGGTGTCAACAAGTCGGGTTTGGTTCAGACCCAGGTGAAACCAGATCCAATCTTGATTTGAGATAATGGTACTGGATCCGGACCTAGGTTCAATTGGACCCACCATAAGAAAAATCATACCCAGATCCTCTAAAGATTACATGAACTAGACCTGAACCATCACCGATAAAATAATAATTTTTTATCTTTTTTACATAAAAAATTTGGATTTTAGTCTAAACTCAGGTTGGGCCCGGGTCTGCCATGAAATTTCACAAACCATACTTGGCTCCATATATTAATTGGACCCTTCGGGTTCAACCCGGTTTCTAATAGAACCTTCTTATTTATCACCAAACCCTGACCTTATAGGGTTTGGTACAGGTTTGTAAATAAACTCGTTGTCGGATTTAGAAGAAGATCTACTAGACTATGCCTACTACTACGATTTATCTAGGGAAAAGTGAGAAACTGAAAGAAAATGCAAGAAATAAGTAAGAAAAATTAGAAATACTGGAAATTAAAAGTAGAGAATAACTGATTTTCATCTCCAATTTTTTTTTTTAAATGAGAAATTTTCAGATAAACTCTAAATAAGATAAGTCTTTTAATATAGATAATCATCTTAGTTAGATATGGATCCGATATAGATTCAATATATAAATACAATCTAATATAAAAAATCCAAATTAAATATGTATTGATAATGATCAAATGAACCCGAGTCATTGGTCTCTCTCTCTTACCATGATGAACCAAACACCGTGGGGCCCACACCATTTAATGGTATGTCTCCTGTCCTTGGAGCACCACTTTCGCACGAAAGAGGGCCTTTCGTATGAAAGCGATCTTCTGCCTCGCCCGCTGAAACAAACGCGCTCTGATAAATTTTAAAATACCACACTCTCTCCCGAACCATATTTTAGACAGGAAACAAAAGCCAAAAAAAATAAAAAATAAAAATAAAAAATTTAAAAATTGAAACGCTCCTTGCATGACCCAACCGGATCAAACGTCAAACAGGTCTCTAAGGATGGCAGTGAACAGGGAAAAAATGGGGCCCCGCCCCACCTCGCCCCGTTTGGACTGGGGATGGAGGACATGAAACGGGGATGGAGGTTGAAATCAAAACCCGTGCAGGAATGGAGGCGGGGATAGACTTATGCTTTCCCCCGCCCTGCCCTGTCCCTGTCCCTGTCCCGTCCCCAATCCTTCTTTAGTGATGGTAATGGACCGAGGAAAAATAGGTCCCCACCCCGCCTCGCCCCGTTTGTACCATGGATGAAGGACATGAAACAGTGATGAAGGCAGGGATGAAGGTTAAAATCCAAACCTATGCAGGGATGGAGGCTGAGATGAAGGTCTGGATTTTGAGACGGGTCAGGGTGGAGACCTTGTCCGCAGCCCTGGTCCACTGCCATCCCTAAACAGGTCCTGCATAACCATTCAAGGGTTAAAAACAGATTGAATTTGGATCAGTGATCTGATCAGAATCCAAGGATTGACTCTTGATCGAGTCCAAATGTAAATACGGGTCAGATTTGGATTTACATGATTAAACTTTTTGGAATCCAGATTTGGATTCGTATCAGCATTTCATAGCAGATCTAAATTTAGATGTAGATCAAATCCATTCCATTTGCACTTGTTGCATGTATTATGACCCTTCTTTTCAACCTGTTTTAATAGAACCATAAGGATCTTGCCAAATTCGTATACTGATTCAATACTCCTATACCGGATATCTTTCGGATTCGTTGTATAGTATTCTGATTAGTAATCGGATTCTAAACAAGCGTGACCCGGATTGTAACCGACCGTTTGTACAACCCCACCGAGCGTTTTCGCAAAAGATAAGGGGCAATATCGTCATGAAAGAAAATCACAGTCCCCACCTCAAAGTTACCCGCGGGATCTAACTCAGTTTACCGGCCCAACCAGTGACCCCACCGCTGCAGACTGCAGAAACCGAAACGTGCCGGTTTCTTTCTAATGTGACGAATAGTACACCGGCTACCGACGGAGGACCTCTCAGGCGGCGTCCTATAAGATGGACTCGTCAGTCATGTGTCTTCTTCCTCCGTCTCCGGAAAACCCTTTCCTCGGAAAGACGACTCCCGGGAATTCCCCTCTATTTTCCCCTTTGAATTCCGATCTCCCTCTGC
This sequence comes from Nuphar pumila, assembly GCF_984573655.1. Taxonomy (NCBI): domain Eukaryota; kingdom Viridiplantae; phylum Streptophyta; class Magnoliopsida; order Nymphaeales; family Nymphaeaceae; genus Nuphar; species Nuphar pumila. The sequence continues at coordinate 28,858,429 of NC_143252.1, read as the reverse complement.
TTGAAGGTACAAGTTTTCTCTCGTATGTTGATTCGTTTTGATCGTCCTCTTGTTTGGTTTTGAGTTTTTTCTTCTCTTCCGTTGTCGTTCCTGTTTCGATTCTGGTGTTTGTTTAAGAAACGGGGAATTGCAATTCCCTGTGTTGATAGTGGTGGGGTTCGTTGATTTCCGTCAAATCCTCCACCAATCTAGGGAAGAATTCTATCTAAGGTTTTTCGTTTCTTTCTGTTTTCTGGTGGGATTTTGTTTTTTTGTGATATAGTTCGCAATTCTTTCATTTTTCGACGGGTTTTTGTGCTTGGGTTTGAGGTTCTGAGTGAAGAGGAATTGGGGTTAAGGTTAGTTTTTTGGGGTGGGTGGGGGAGTCGGATTGGGGGTGGTTTGATATTGGAATTGGGGTTTTCCCGAGTGAGGAGTTGGGGTTTTTGTGGGGGGTGACTCCATGGTCTGATGAGACGCCGATTCGCGGCAGGCATTCCTCGCGAACCGATGGAGAAGGGAGGAGGGAAGTTGCAGATCCGATTCTGCTTCGTGGCCCTCGCCTCTGTTTCCTTCTGGCTCTTGCTCTTCTACTTCCATTTCTCGGTCTTCGGTAGCAATGATGTTGCGACGTACGAATCGGGGCTGTGGAAACAGGGCTCGAAGTCGTCGTTGGCGGGGGACGCTAATTTGAAGCCGAAGAATTATCCGTTTATGAGGGCGTTGAGAACGGTGGACAATAAGAGCGATCCCTGCGGGGGTAGGTATGTTTATGTTCACAAGCTTCCTTCTCGATTCAATGAGGATATGTTGAAGGAGTGCCGGAGCCTTAGTTTGTGGACGAACATGTGTAAATTCACCACTAACGCGGGACTAGGCCCCCCGCTCGAGAACGTAGAGGGAGTCTTCTCGGATACCGGATGGTACGCCACGAATCAATTCGCGGTAGATGTGGTCTTCAGTAATAGAATGAAGCAGTACGAGTGCTTGACGGATGATTCTTCATTGGCAGCAGCCATTTTCGTTCCCTTTTATGCTGGGTTTGATATTGCTCGCTATTTGTGGGGTTATAACACATCGGTCAGGGATGCGGCTTCATTGGCATTGGTAAATTGGTTGGTAAAGAGACCAGAGTGGAGTGTGATGGGTGGTAGGGATCATTTCCTCGTCGCTGGTAGGATAACATGGGATTTCAGGAGGCTAACTGACCAAGAAACCGATTGGGGTAATAAGCTTTTGTTTCTACCGGCTGCTAAGAACATGTCGATGCTGGTTGTAGAATCAAGCCCTTGGAATAAGAATGATTTTGGGATCCCATACCCCACTTATTTTCACCCGGCAAAGGATTCTGATGTTTTGTTATGGCAGGATAGAATGAGAAAATTGGAGAGGCCGTGGCTGTTTTCATTCGCTGGGGCCCCTCGCCCGGGTAATCCCAAGTCGATCAGAGGACAGCTGATTGATCAGTGCAAACGTTCCAAAGTATGTAAGCTCTTAGAGTGTGATTTCGGGGAGAGCAAGTGTCACTCTCCAAGCAGCATTATGCAGATGTTTCAGGGTTCTCTGTTTTGCCTGCAACCGCAGGGCGATTCTTACACTCGTAGATCGGCCTTCGATTCGATGTTGGCTGGTTGTATTCCTGTTTTCTTCCACCCTGGTTCAGCTTACACACAATACACATGGCATCTGCCAAGAAACTATTCGAAGTATTCGGTGTTTATCCCGGAAGATGACATTAGAAAAAAAAATGTCAGCATTGAGGAAAGATTGCATCAAATATCTCCAGAACAAGTGAAGATTATGCGAGAGGAGGTGATAAGTCTGATACCCAGATTGATTTATGCGGATCCTCGGTCTAGATTAGAAACTCTACATGATGCATTTGATGTAGCTGTTGATGCAGTAATCAATAAAGTCACAAAACTCAGGAAGGATATTGTGGATGGGCGCGATGATGAGAATAGTTATGTGGAGGAGAACAGTTGGAAATATGCTTTATTGGATGAAGGGCAGCGAACTGTTGGGACACATGAGTGGGATCCATTCTTCTCTAAACCCAAAAATGAGGGGGTGTCAAGTGGGTCATCTGCTAAAGCTGCTAAAAACTCATGGAAGAATGAGCAGAGGAATCAACAATCATGAATTCTGATCGGTACTTGATGATATCTTCAAGCTTCTCCCAAGCAAATTCTTGTGTTTGAAGCTTAAAAGATGCCTACAACGGCTGGGGTACTCTCAATCTGCAGCCCCATTGACGAAATCATCCAACAATCTTAATAGTTTCTCAGTGATGGCATCATTGCTTCAATCTTGTGATTTACACCTTCAGCAATATAATTTATGGTAGTTAATTCTCCCCTCAATTTTTTTTTTTGCAGTCTGTGATGCTCATTTGTTAAATATTGTAATTCTTCAATAATTTTATAAATCTTGTAATGCCTCCAGTGTTTGAGAGATGCATGCCTTTTGTTGAGTGGTCATGTTTAGTGAGATGAAGCCAACAGTAGTAAATTTTAGACTGGTCATGTTCAGTAAGATGAAGAAACCAACAGCAGTAAAGTTTGTATTTTTCCTTCGTAGATGTGTGCATCTTATGCACTTTGTAAGTGTTCACTGTAGGTTCAACTGTTATTTTACTTGGGCATAGATTGAAAGGATAACAGAAATAAAAGTTGTTTATGCCCATTTACTTTTTTGGAAATTTTATTTCAGTCTGTTCCCATTGTTGTATGAGACCTCCACGGTTAGATGTTTTCTACTGCACATCTCGTTTTGCGAGGAAATGACTAGTTGTACAGCCTCTCTTTTGTGAATCCGTGCTTCATAGCAGTTAGTATCTAGCTTTGTGCAATACCTGCAGCAATATCAATGGTTACTGATGTGAGTTACTGATGTGTATGGTGTAACATCTAAGATGGTACAATTCGCTTTTAGAGTTGCCAATCTGGTAAAACTTAATCAGTCAGGCTCCACTTTGGAGTTATATAGGGAAAACCAGGCACCTCACATTAAGGCATCCTTGAAGGTTATAAATTCCTTCTTTTGAGCTCTAAGGTGGATTTTGGTTCTCTCTCTCTCTCTCTCTCATCAGCATGTGCACAAAAAATTAAATCTGTGGGTATAAAACCGTGGGAAAATATGACCAAATCTGAGTACAAACTTGTCTTGACAGAGAGTGACGCGTTTCATTAAGCCAGCGTAGTCTATTTTTACCAAAGCGTTCCCATTTCTTGTGGTTTTCCACTTATGAATTGAATGACAATGAGCTGCTTGTCAGTTATACGTACATGCATCTAAATCAAAAGGGTGTTATTTAATGGGAGGACATCTAGCCTTGTAGGTAGGGTTGTCAACAGGTTAGATTGGGTTTGGTTCGGACCCAGGTGGGGGTATGGTTCTGGACACGGGTCTAATCTGTCCCCTCATAAGAGAAATCATGCCCGGACACGATAAGAGCTACATGAACCAGGCCTGATAAAATATTATTTTTTATTATGTTTACATTGAAAAAATTGTGGGTCTTAATTGAAACTTGGGTCGGGGCTGGGGTTTGGTATAAAATTTTACAAACCATACTAGGATCCATGTATTAATCAGACTTTCATATCCGGATTCAGGTCAGGTCTTAATCGGCTCTTCTTATTTATCATCATACCCGGACCCTATAGGGTCCTGCCTCTCGAAACAGTTAAAATTTTTTTTTTTTTTTTTAAAAGCCCAGTCCTAGCCCAGCCCTGATTCCATATGAAATAGATTTTTATCCATTTTTGTAGCCCATCCCAGTCCTAGCCCAGCCGACTGCAGCAAATAGTTTGATTTGTCCACATGAAATAGATTTTTATTAATAATTGTAGTCATTTTTTATTTTATCTAAAAAAAAAATTTTCGGGGCGCTGCCCCCGAACCCCCGATTATCGCACAAATAAATTTTTTTTTTGCTACACCCCTGTTTGCCCCCCCCCCCCCCTCACATGAATCCTAGCTACGCCCCTGCTATAGGGTGTGGTAAGCCGATCCGTTGACACCCCTACTTGTAGGCCCCATATTTGTGCAACGTCCTTCCCACAACCTCCTAACAAGTTGAGCCCATAATTGGGTCCTAGATGGGCCCATGTCTTCTTTCTTTAAGTTATTTTTAAAGGCTGTAAGCTTGAGGCATCTCAGTTAGGGGTGGCAATTTCTGACACGACCCGCCAACCCGACCCGCCAACCCGCCTCTTAGGCGGGTTCGGGTTGGGCTTAAGCCAACCCGTTTAATAAACGGGTCGACCCGCGTAACCCGTTTATTAAACAGGTCGGGTTCGGGTTGGGGGTATGCCAACCCGCCAACCCGGCTGACCCGTTTAATAAACGGGTTAGGCGGGTGGGTCAACCCGCCAACCCGACCCGTCAACCTGACTACCTGCCAACCCGATCCATCAACCCGCCAACCCGACCCGCCAACCTGACCCGCGAACCTGAAAACCCGTTTACCCGACCCAACCCATTTATTAAATGGGTTGGCGGGTCGTGTCGGGTTACCTGTTTATTAAACGGGTCGGGTTCGTGTTTGCCACAGCCGACCCGTTTAATAAACGGGTCGGGTTCGGGTTGAGGTATGCTGACACGCCAACCCGACCCGATTGCCACCCCTAATCTCAGTATCTTTCTCTCCTTTTTTTATTGTTGATGTCAAAGTAAAATTGAGGAACAGGAGATAAGCTGTCAGTTCCAAGTTCTAACCAATGTTATTAAAATCGGTCTGAATTGGCCCATTCGGATCGAATAGGCTAAGAACCGATTCAAAAAGTGGCGGTTCACCAGTCATTTCAATTCATTTTTAAATTATTTTTTAAGGAGTTAAAAAATTGTTTAATATTTTGTAATGTTTAATTACTGTTGTACTCTTATGGTAAAAAGTCGATTGGATTGTTAGTTTTTCTAAGAAACCCATCCATCTAGTGAACCAATTTTAACAGCATTGATTCCAACCTTCATGATCTATGAATCCATCACATTTTTCTTGATTAGAGCACGTGGCTACGAACCATCACATTTTTCTTGATTTTTTGTAAATTAAGCTAAGAAGACATGATAAATATGGTTTGTTTGGTCAAAAACACATTTTAGATTGTCTGATTGTACCGTAAAAGCAGATTTCTTTAATGCTTCAAAACTCAACGGTCTACGCAATGTGTAAAAATTTCACAATTGAGAAAAATCACGCTTTTATGTAGAAAGTATTTGATCAAAAGCAATTGTTTAGCAAATAAACCATGCTCAATATATATATATATATATATATATATATATATATATATATATATATATATATATATATATATATATATATTTGTATGGCCAAATTGATGAAATGAAACTTGCACCTATGAGTTTTATATAGAGTGTGGTCCTCTAAAGTGTAGCCAATATTTTTCAGCAGAGAGCAAGAGTTGTAGTTTGATTTTTTTTGCCTTATTTATTTAAAAAAAAATCCTTAATTAGGCAATTACAGAAAGGAGACAGAACAAGAACCAATGAAAGAATTCACTTTGCTAATAAAATAATGCCGAAAATATTATTTTATTTTTAAATAATCTTTGTTTTTTAGTATTGTGAAGAAAACTTGCGGGGGAAAAGTGAGTGCATAGTAGGTTCGACCGGTAGGAGCTGTCAGTGCACTTCTTGTGGTGGGACGTTGCAGGTTCAGAACTTCAGTGGTATGTTTGAATAATAACTGGTGGGTAGGGATGCACATGAGTCGAGTTCGAGCCGAGCTAGTCCAAGCTCTGCTTGAGAGGAAGAAGTGGCTGTTCAAGCTCGGCTCGAGCATGTAGTGGGATTTGAACCCAGGTCATTTTCCAGAAAGATTCAAGTATAAAAAAATAATGTACATGTAGAAACTCTAATTTCTTTATATAATTATGTAAACAGAGCTTAATCCAATTTATCAAGTCTAACCGAGCTGGACTACCTTTTCAAGCTCGGCTTGTTTATGTGTACCAAGCTTATGCTTTTGTTCAAGCTTAGCTCATTTATTTTTCAAACGAGCTCGAGCCAAGCTTAAACGGGTCAAGCCCGAGCTAGCTAGGCTGGTTGTGTATCCCTACTGGTAGGGGGTCAGCTTAGCTTAACCCCAGCTTGCCTTTAAAAAGTAAAGATTATGAACCGGGTCCTTCCCTAATTTTTTAGGAAGAAATTGCGTACAAAGCACACACGTCTTGGACGTTGCAAGTTTGTTCCCAACACAATCCATTGTATAACTTGTAGGGGTCTGCCTAATCTCAGCTTTCTCCGTAGAAAAAAAAAGAATTTCACAAAGGCATCCTACTGGCACTAGCTCATGGCTGTGTGCCTTTAAGCAGATCTTACGAAAAGCATATGACCGGATGGCTAGTGATGGCATAAGGTGCAATCCTATTACACAAATGCAATATGCCACTGCACTTGATCACCATCCATTTGTCGTTGGGCCCCACTCTAATGACACAAACCTGACCGGTTGACACCCCCTAGTTATGGTTCGGATTTCAGATCAAAAAATACACTAAGATAGGGTACTGGTTCGGCTCGAATCCAGAATAATTAAAATTTGCAAAATCAACATCCCATATGCAAGCCGCTTGCAACCCTACCACCATTATGTAGGTGGACTATTGGAGAGAGAGAGAGAGAGTATTGGACAACAAACAATTTCTTAATGCAAGAAATCAGTAGACTAGGTATGGCAGTGGACCGGGGAAAAACTGGGCCCCTCCCTGCCCTGCCTCGCCCTGTTTGGACTGGGGATGACGGACATGAAACAGGGATGGAGGTTAAAATCAAAACCGGTGCGGGGATGGACTTACACTTTCTCCCACTCTGCCTTGCCTTGCCCCGCCCCACTCTGCTCCATCTTCGTCCCCGATCTCAATTAGTAAAATGCTAAAATACTCTTTAGGGATGACATCGAGGAAAAACAGGGGCCTCCCCTCGCCCTGTTTGGACCGGGTATGGAGGACATAAAACGGGGATGGAGGTTAAAATCAAAACCTGTGCGGGATGAAGGCTGAAATTTTGAGATGGGATAGGGGTGGATACCTTATACCGCCCATGCCCTGGTCCACTGCCATCCCTAAAGTAGACTTGACAAACAAGAGTGGGGTGCTCCGTGATTAGTGGCATTTAAAAGTTGATTAGGTCATGACTTGCTTCAAGTCAATTGCTGCCGATTAATCTAGGGTTGCTTACAATGGTTTTTGTTGTACGTGCACATGAGTGCCGTTTAGGTCACGTTGGTTAATTGAATTGTTTTTTTTTTGGATGGTCAAAGGGAAAAACCCCTCATCACCCACCGCGTCCTTCCGTCGTTAAAACCCTTGAGGTCCCTCCTGCCCACCTGAGAGTACACCCAACTTTGACCTTATGACAAGGGATGCCACCCGCGAGTTTCAAACTTTTGACAACCTATCAACTTGGTGACATTCACAAGTCGCCTCTACCAGATGAGGGGAGCCCTTGTGAGGGTCAATTGGATTGCTGCCTACTCTGCTCCATTGTGGTTAGATGATAACACTGGACTTAATTAGGTCAGACATCTAAGTTCGAGTATAGAATATATTGGATAAAATGTGGTCGTGGGAAACCCGATCCATATCCCTGTTGATTCTCAAGAAATATGTAAATGCTTTTATACAATGGCATTAGTTAGAAATCTCATGTTTTTTCTTTTTCTTGAATATTTGGGAAAAAGACTACCTCGATCCAAGTTCCCTTCCCTACCTAGAAAATATAACCATGAGAGCACGAGTACCAATTTTCTTAGTAGTCGTTGTACTAATTCGGTGAGTTTGACTTCCCGGTTCCAACTCAACTCCTCTTTACATTTTACACTCCAAGGCTTATCTGTTGTGACTTGTGATAGATGCAAGTTTAGTAGACAAAAATAGTCCTCGGCAATTCCCCGAGAAGTATTTTTATCTGCAAATCGTGATTAATCGGTAAGAAAATTGATCAACCTCGCATTTAGATTCATTGGCAAATCATGATTAATCGGTAAACGAAAATGAGCTTACAACCCAATGTTGTTAGTATCTCAGAATCGGACATGTATCGTTTGACCAACGATTCAGGTGTTTCTTGAGTGAATCGTTTTGAATCGGCCAAAAAGTAATTAAAAAATATTACATGTCAATCAGAACGTGTTCGTGTTAAAGCCATCAAAATAATATTAAAAATAATTTTAAGCTATTTTTACATTTATTAAAAAATAACCGATTCAGGTCTGTATCGTATCGATTTTCTAACGACAACACGGGTACAACCCTAAGAATAATGCTATTTCAAATAATAGCCGCAAGATGTTGCAATATTCCTCAAATATCCATCTATTCAATTTTCGCTGAATATGAGAGTATTTTTGATGATTTTACCCTTAAGCTAAAACATGAAACAACAAAACTTACCATTTTCAACAAAATTGAGATTCATTCATACTGTTTTAGCAAAACTCGTACGAGCGAAATCAAGATTTGCCTATAAAGTTTTAGTGAAACTCAATTGCCAACAAAATTGATATTTTGCCTATAAGTTTTAACGAAACTCAATTGCAATAGAATAGCAAAACTCGATTGCAATAGAATAGCGAATAAAATGCATTTAAATTTTAAAATAGCTAATAAATAAAAAAATATATGAAAAATAAAAGAGATCAACATATTAGTTAATTAGAGTTCAACTATAAAGAGAGAGGGATGCAATGAAAGGCCAAAAGTCTGAAACCCAAAAAGTCTAAAGCCCAACCTTGATTGTTTAACTCTCAATTAAACGAAGCCATTCTTGCCCTCTCCTCAAAGTTGCATGGCATAGGAAAAACCTAAGCATTAATGATAAAAAAGAACTAAATAGGCATATTTATAATGTTTACTTGTTGTTTTTCTTCTTAAAAAAACTTTTAAAAACCAGATTCATTAAATGTCTTAACTCGAACAGTTTATGTGACGCCCCAAACCTCGACCTTGGAAAAAATTCTTTGATTTTTGAAGATTTTTTTTTTGAAATGGTTTTACGATAAACAATGAAAATCAAGGAAAATGGGTAAACCATAATAACAAGGCCGCAAGTCTGAGTGGGCCACAGGTAAGTGATACATATCCGACAAGTCCAAAATATACAACTCAAAGTGTTTAAATAGAAAATGAGACAAGTACATCAATTCTCACAGTCTCTCAAAAATAAGAGAAACATCCCTTAAAAACCCCAAATATTACCTCGACCTCCCTAACTCTGAGTGACTGGAGGTCAAAGGATGTTACAGCTCCTGTAAAAACACATGTCGTAGTAACGACTAGTCACTTAGGGTTGTACCATCTACCATCTCTAAGGTAAACCGTTTTGTGAATATGGCACAGTGGTTTACATTTCTTAGGCTCATTTATCAAGCCATCCCTCCTTTCGAGGTACTTATGCCCCGTGGTCCCCGTAGGGTACGCAAACGAAGACTTGGCCTGCTCATTCACATGCTCAGCCTCACACGGCTAACAAGAGCACATCGCCTGTAAAAGCGATCATAACAGCATTTTATTGTTTTCATATCTAGGGTATAGACATACGCGAGCTCACTCACGAACAAAAAAACATCGCCCAAAGACTCCAACTAAGTCCCAAAACCATAACAGTGTATTGCTCATACCCTATGGTGTTTAAGTCTACATCATTTTTTACATCACATGCATAATGTGCACTTCGTGCACTCATCAATGCCTCAAGCAAGAGCCCAAAGTGTGCCCTTTTGAGGTACGTACTAAGTAGTATAAGTGTCAAGATGTGTTGTGTGCACGTGCGACGCTAAGAACTACATAACCTCATCAAGTTACTCACACAATTATGAAACAGAGGCAAATATATATATATATACATATCTAGGAAAACACATTTCAATTACATGAGAATATGGAAGTGAGTGTATAATTCCACAATTTCAAGAGATATGCAACTCAAGAGCATAACGTAAACATAATTGCAAATACATTAAGCTGAAACAAGTATTGCAAGCTTATAATTACCAATTCAAGCAGCTAGAACTTCAAATATCATAAGTTGGCAATTCTCGCATAGCGAGGCCACTTTCATAGAAAAGATTTATGATTTCGATACACTCATGTGTTGAGATTGAATTTTAGTGAATCCCATACTTATGAGAATTACATTCGTATTACCACGGTTGGTTGTCGTGCTCACGAAACCCAATGCTGCTAAAATGATGGTTTTGATGAAGTTGTCGAACACTTAAGATGGAGGAAATCTTTATGTACGTGTGGGAAGTGTAAAGCTCACCTGACAACTCCTACTAATGCTAACGGGACAATGGGGAAACACGGGGTTTATTCCAGACCGACACTCATTCGGCTACCCGAATATCGAAAATGAGGTACGAAGTACCGACACGTCCAAATCACTAATTGGGACCCATAGGGTCACAGATCAAATACTTGAACAAGGCACAAAATGTGACAAGTGTCCAACTGAGTTTGTTGGACGACGGACCCACACATCTCAACCTCCACTTGGTTGCGGTTAACTGAAATTCTTTCTTTTACCATCATATATATATATATATATATATATTCATAATATATATTTTTTTATTTATTTCCAATGTGTCGCTGTGCGGGTTTGTAGTAACGAGGGAATAGCTGTGCTCATAAAGCGAGCAGCAAGAGCCCAACCTAGTCTGGTCCAGATGGGACCAGACTCTGCTAGCTCGCTCTTGCTTAGATCCCACCAAGGGGGTGGTGCTGCAAGAGTGGGCGGATTGGAACTCCCCAGACTGGTGCAGTCCGGGTGTTCCAACCAAAGCAAGACCTCACCCGAGAGGTTACAAGTGGCACTGGACTGAACCTAAGGGTTCAATTCAGGTACTGCACTCGATGTGCACTCCGGACTAGTGCCCATCAGGCCCGGTTAGCTCACTCGGGTGCAGTTGCACCCGACACCCAAGCCCGCACCCGTACAAATGCAAATCGAGGGGGAAAAGAGGGTCGGGTCTGGTCCTCTGGACCAGACCATAGTCCAGGACCACCCCTGGTATGAACCCAGGGGTTCAGGCCGAGGCTGCCATGCAGCAGCAGGCCCGGAGCAAAGAGCTCAGGCCCGCAGGCTATCCGGGTGCAACTAGCACCCGGGGGCTAGCTTAGTGCTAAGGCAAAAACACAGGAAAAAGGGGGCCACTGGTCTGGTCCTCTGGACCAGACCTTAGCCAAAATATGGCTCTGGTCTGAAACCCAGGGTTCAGATCAGGTGGCTACTAGTGGTAGCGACCAACCATAAGGGCACCTGACCAGCAGGGTGCCCGGGTGTGGTTAGCACCCGGCAGCCCACTATTGCGCCAGGGTGAACCCAATAGGGTCTAAGTGTGGGTCTGGTCCTCTAAACCAGACCATTAGGTTTGACAAAGATTCTGGTCCGAACCCACGGTTCAGACCACACGTCCAGGTTAAGGAGCAGTAGACCAAGATCTGGGCTACCCGGGTGCCTTCGGTACCCGGTGACCCATCGTGCGCACCAAGAGAGATAGGGGCCTAATGGCCCAAGTAGCTAGGTGCCTTTGGCTGAGCCTTGCTCGGACCAGAGTGTACCCAGTTGGGTTTGTTTCAGTAGGGGACAGACCTGCCGAAATCACCCTACAACCAAAAAGAAAGATTTAAATTAAAACAGATGCTAAACTATAGAGAAGGGGCTGAAGCGAACAGAAAAGGATGAAGGGTTGCAATGTCTAGACTAGGCTACGAATGTGCCTAGTTCAGACTCACCCAAAGGCTTAAGAAGTACCTCAGCCATCTCCATGATCTTGAGAGGGGCTGAGGCCATGGCATGCACACCCAAAGTGGGTTGCACACGCATGCAAAGGTTAAGACCCAATCGAAACATGAAAAGGAAAAAGAAAGAAAATGTATGGAAGAAAACAATGTTCTTTCCCCTTTTTTTGTAAAAACTAACATGATGCAAACAACGAAATATTCAAATAACCAAATCTAAGTAGGTAATATGCATGAAGAACAAAAAGAAACATATTCCATACATTCTAAACCCCCAAGAGCCGTGCATGCCTTAGATGCAATTCAGTGCTCTTGGGTTCACGTTTAAGCTATAAGCCAACCTCCATAAAAATGAAAATACGAGTTTGCTATCTTCACCTTGATTCAGTTGAAGGTGAATCTCGGTTGCAAGGGCTCCACAAACGTGGTGGAGGTCACACCCCACACGGCTAAGGAGAGAGAGATGGGAATGAGAGAGAGAGAGAGAGACCAAAAGTCATCACTTTTGGCTCCCTCCTCTTTTTCAAAAGGCTAAATATGCCTTGCAGGAGGAATGGAGGGCCATGATCTCCATGAGAGATCCAATGGATGGGGTCAAACACTCTCCCCCCCCCCCATGGCCGCCCAACCTTCCCCATTCACCCCTTAGAATTTGAAATGGCATACAAAATATTACAAGGGTGTCATGGGGCTGCCGCCCCATGCACCCAATGGAACTCATCCCTCCTCATCATTGCTCTCTCTTGGAAAGAGCCAATATAGGATTTCCGAAAATCTCTTGGGGCGCAACCCCATGCTAATACTTGGAGGGGCGTCCCACCCTCATGATGGTGCTCCTTGCATCATCATGAACTCATTTTTACGAGTAGGGTCAATTGTGGCCCTCCCTTTTTATCATCCTTCAGATCTTACGAATATGCCATTATCCCAGCTGGTCAACTTAACCAGCTGGTCTTCATGGCTAGAGACGTCTAATCCCAATAGAGGTGGTCGACCAAGGGCTTGGTCAACCCTCCCCTAGTCGGACCTAGCTCAAAACGAGATAATGCTTTATAACCAAAATTTTATTTAAGTCATCAATTAAAAATATCATGATATATTTTTATTCTAAATTCCCAATTAAAATCAAATCCTCAAGCTTATCACAAGAAAAAAATCTCATCTCTCCCGAAATTTGCTCTTGTTATGACTCACGTTCAATCGATACATGTTTTCAGTAATTCACATGCAATAACGAGGTTTTTTCCTCGTTTGGGTCCCTAATTCGGGGATAAACTAAATACATATATTATGAATTTGTCTTAGAATTTTCAGAAGTTAATTCGTCACGGATTGCCTTCGATTTCTATTTACATTTCACTTACGCGATTCGGACCTCGTATATTCATATAAGTATAATTATAAAAAATTCTTGAAATCATAAAAGAAATTCCCATTCACTGAAGCACATCGTATAATATTATCTTAAAAAAAATCATGAGCTTTACAGTTTAGACCGAGTTTGATCAATATAGGGCGAGTTGGCTTGTTTAGGTCGAGGTGACAACGAGTTTAGGAAAAAAATGAGTCATTCTCAATTGGTGACTCATTTGGTACCCATTTTAGAACGAGTCATTCTCAATTGGTGACTTATTTGGTACCTATTTCAAAATGTGTCACCGATTTGACTCGATGAGTTTGCCAACTTTGGTAGTGGTGTTGATGGTAATGGTGATGATAGTAGTGATTATGGTAATGATGATGGTGATAGTGGTGGTGATAATGGTGGTGAAGTGGTGGTGGTGGTGATTGTGATGGTGGTGGTGGAGAATTGATGATGGTCTAGAGTAAAAGAAAAAAAATAGTTATAAAAAAAGAAGTCTAACAATTAAGATTTGTTAATTATGAGGCAATTAAACTTAGTTTCGCTATTTCGATGTATAGGAGAACTTCAAATCCAGTTTTGTTAGTTCTAAGCTAAGCTAGTGACAAGTTTTGCTGAAATGGTGAGTTTCGCTAAAGCTGTACAGGTGAATCTCAGTTTGTTGGTGATGAGTTTCGCTGAAATTGTGAGTTTCACTAAAATTGTATAGACGAATCTCGACAAGTTTTGTTGAAATTGTGAGTTTTGCTAAATTTGTATAGGTGAATCTCAATTTTGCTAAAAATGGTGAGTTTAGTTATTTCATGTTTTAGCGAAAATGTAAAATCATCATAAATGCCCTCATATTCAGCGAAAATTGAGTAGGTGGGTATTTGAATAATATTGCGATATCTTGCGATTATTATGTGAAATATCATTATTCTTAGGGATAGTACACTAATTTTTTTATCGATAAAATAAAAAATTGTGATCGATACACGAAAAAAATCGTCATTCACATTTTAACAAGAGAAAGATAAAACTAAAATTATAAATTCCAAAATCCTAGAAAATTCATAAAGGGCAAGTTCTTTTTTTACCTTTGCTTAAGAGGGGAAGTCGGGGTTCATGTAGCATAGAGACGATCTTCCGATGGGTGAAGTTACATCCTAAGAAATGAACTTGGAATTCCAGCTAGTCATGCTGCCACTTATGAAAAAAATCAGTTATTAGGAATTGTTTTTCAAATTTAACTTTTATTTGTTTGATGACGTGTATTCAAAAGTAAACCCACTGTCACATATAAGTTTGATGCCATTACATGCCTAACGTGTTATAAATTCTGATCCTTTGATGGTTTTGTGACATGAAAATATACTTGTTTGGCCAACGATACTGAAAAATAATTAACAAATATTGTGTCAATCAGAACATGACACGTGTTAAAGCTATTAAAATAACTGATTCATGAGTGAAACATATCAACAGATACAATATATATTAACAGATACAGGTAGATACACATTGATACTGACAACATTGATAGTGTCAGAAATTACTGTGACTTGTTTAAGCTAAATTATTGTGTGACTTGTGGAGATAATGGGGAAGCTGGTTTTAGAGAAAAGTTAAATATAACATATTTTGTAAAGTTTGGGTGTTTTTTTGTTTACCACCAAAATTATTTTGAAAATGTTTAGTTCTATGTTTAAGAGGGGAAATTTTTTTTGGTGGTTTAAATAGAGTGTTTGTTTTCAATTCTTTACTTCATAAACCTTGAGTGTTAGAGTGACTTGCAGACGTTGTGCTCTACGCATGAACAAATGTGTCGTTCATGCACACGCACAAGAGGACGTGTGCACAAGGGTGCTTGAAGCGCAATGTAGCATTGTGATGGTGCACTTTCCACTTTGCAGTGGCGCATGTGAGGTGTTGAGGTCCGATTTGATAATGTTGTCTTTGACTTTTTGTTTTTTCAAATGGTTTGACCCTTTGAAAGACTTTAAAAATGCATTTATGGAGAATTGTCATTGTTGGACGATTTTGAAGGTCCTTGATCATTAGTCAAAGGTGAGTGAGCATTTAGGATCATTTTCGTTCAACTTTCAAACCATTGAATTTATGGCCTTTAATTTCAGTTATCATAAAAAACGTCTTGCCCTTCCTAAAGTCTATAAATTTTTTCATTTTCGTTTTTTAGTTCATCAGATTTTCTGATTCTCAGGCTTTCTTTCTTTTTATTCTTTTGTTCTCGATTTGGCTGGTCAAGTTCAAGTGTAGGAGAGGTCACCCGATCTTGCGAAGCAATGACGCTCTTGAGGTCCAAGCTTAGGTGTATCATAGAAACTCAACCGTGAACAAACCCTTTTTGCATCTTCAAAAATCCCAAAATGAAGCAATTGAAGTTCTAAAGGTAATGATCTTAAGAACGTGCCTTTAGGCTTGAGATCAATATTCTCCTAAATCTTGTTTTTGGTCACCATTTGTTCCAAACAATAGAGCCCAAAAGCAAATGGAGAGCAGCCAGGTGAGGTGCAGAGGCATACTCAAAGTAAACCATGTGATGACACCTAATCCTGGCTCGTTCAAGAGGGTCTTCCTTGGATTAAGAGAAATGCTATAGATGCAAGCACGACAGTGAAAAATTCAAGACTGATGATTTATTTCAAAAAAAAAAATCAAGACACACTAATACAAAGCTTTAGAAACATGGAGAAGCCATGGGGAGAACAGAGGGTTTCCATTTACAGGTGGCCTGAATTTTCCTATTTCTTTTCGCATCAAGGAGCACTCAAATTCTTAAGGTATGTCAAAAGTTGGAGAGCACTACATTTCTTGAGGTATGCCAAAAAGTTAAAGAGCATATCCAATTGAGGTAAAGATAGAGATGGGAAACAATATTCACATGATTGAGGACCTTTGGCATAGGTCATTAGACATGGTTTTGCAATCTAAAAATTGTTGGGATAAACCACCACGATGTGGGTAACGCTCCCCCATAAATGTGCTCATTCTGTTAAACCTGCACAAAATCAGGGGGAACGGTTGCACAATCATTCCCATTTTGTGCCTATAAAAGGGTATCCATGAGCGACCCTTTGGGTATGCAAAAATACAGAGAAAAACACAGAAAAGGGTTAAGGCATAAATTACCTTTTCTGGTGGGTTTTTCATAAAGGAAGGGAAGAGAGATCCTGCTCACCGATTGCTGAAGGAGTCTGCGCTCATTGGAGGGATGCAATCCGGCTGAGGAGATAAACTTTCCCCTACTCCAGCCACCACCTGCTTCTTTCCTCTGCTCCAGCCAACCTCCGTTTTCCGGCAAGCGTAGCAGCCTATCAATGGTTGCCTCAGGTACGCAGTCCTCCTTTGTATTTTATTCTGTTTAACAGAGTGGTGCTCTGTGTTTTCTGTCTTTACGCAGGGCCACCGCCTTTCAGGGGAGGAGATGTGTTCACCGGACCAGCGACCCAACATTGGGTTATGGGCCCACCATACTTTCGCTGCGAGGGTTCGATGGTGTATTATGTTTTTCTGACAACTGTCGCCATTGGGCGACAGTGTTTTTCGACAGAGCGGAGTCGCCATGGGGCGACGTCGTAGGCTGATGACAGCAGGTCCTCGTGGGGAGATATGGTGTCGTCGGCAGCCAACGACTGTCGTTGTAGGGCGATAGAGTAAAAAAAAATTTTTTTGATCGACTTACCTCCAAATTTTTTAAAGGTTTCAGTCGGGAAGCCCGTCGCCGGTTGTTTCCCTTCTTCCTTCATCTTCGTCAGGGCGTTACAGAGCCGTAGGAGCCATTGCCGACGACTGTCGAGTCGTCGAACCTCTGCATTTTTTGTCGTATTTGTTGTCGCCCCACTGTCGAATGCCAGTGACCATTGGGCCACTGACAGTGGTGGTTGCCGCCTCCTTGCCACCAGGGTCGTCGGCCACCGTCCGATTGTCGGACCGTCGAAGCCGGCGGCAATGATCTGTATCAGGTGAGAGAGAAGGAAAGAGGTGAAATATTGTTTCAGAAACCCTATTTCGCATTTTAAGTTTTCGTTTTAATTGTCTTCGGGTCGGGTCCATTTTTGGATCCAGACCCGCCCCACCCGAACTGATCCATAAGGCTCCTCCGGATCGGATCCGGGATTCGGGTGGGGGACCCGTTCTGTTTCGACCCATGATCCACAGACCTTTGGATGTGGATCAGGTCAATGTTATGATCTGATCCATATTATCCGATCTGATCCATAAAAGTTTCTTTGGATCGGATCCGGTTCTCGGGTAATGGATCCAAAGCTCATTTGACCCTGACCCAATGTGATGATTGGATTCGAGTCGGGTCAAAGAGATCCATTCTGGATCTCTCTCTGGAACCGTAACCGATCTGTTGAGAACTTTTGGATCGGATCATGGTTCAGACCTAGATCTGATGACCCATACCGACCCATGAAGATAAATTGTGTCGAATCCAGATTTAGATCTTCGGGTCTTAGATCCTAAATTCGAAAACATCCTCTGGATCGGATCCTGGTAAGACGGACCCGGTTCTTTCAATGACTGATCCAAAATCTGATTAAAACTGGATTATATGATTCTGGATCTGTCAGTTTGACAAAACTGGATCCAGATAAACTGTAACTGGGTAAGAACCGGTTGAGCCGGTTCGACCTGTTTCTGAACCGATCTGGATCTCTCTGGAACCGGTTCTCAAACAACTGAGACTGGTTCACTGCTACAGAGACCGGTTCAGAGTATTATAGACCCGGTTCGGTACATTTTGAACTGATTCAAAGCTTGATTCAACCGGTTTATACAGTTTTAGGACCGGTTCGTGGGTCATTTAACCGGTTCATACGGTTTTAGGGCTGGTTCGTGGGTCATTTAACCGGTTCATGTGGTTTTAGGACCGGTTTGTGGGTCATTTAATCAGTTCATACGATTTTAGGACCGTTTCATGGATGATTTAACCAGTTTATGCGGTTTTAGGATCGGTTTATGGGTCATTTGACCAGTTCATGCAATTTTATGACCGGTTTGTGGATCATTTGATTGGTTCATCCAGTTTTCGGACCGGTTCATTCAATTTTCGAACTATTTTGAGGGTCATATGATCGGTCCATTTAGTTTTCGAACCATTTCAAGGTATTATTGGTATTAAAGATAGTTAGATGGCTTAGTGTGTTCACGTCACCAAAGTGACTGCATACACGTATGTCATCAAAGGATTTTCATGCTATCATACAGTTTAAGCCGATATCTACATTGTACTTAGATTCATGAAACGATAAACGACCCAAAGGTAGTTTTATCATGTTTGGAATTTAAGTAGGGTAGAATAAGGTAAATGTGTCGAGATACATCACACATGTGTATCCAAAGGTACCTTGTGTTGATGGTCTAACTTCACAAGAACTTTAGTTTTACCGAATATGGTCGGTAGGCAAAGTGGTTTCGCGTGTCAGAGTTCTTACCAAAGTAGGACTCTGATGACCCCCTTCACTCACCTAGAAATAAGCATATCAAGGGTCTCTATTCTTTTGCTTTTTTCACTAAAGTTTTAGTCTCGTACAAATGCTTCTTGATACGTGTCTTTTGTCGTGCAATTTCTAGTTCTGTGATTTTAGATGACTCAAGCTTTATACCTTTTCTTGAAGGATCTAACTTTAGTGATTAAAAAGGAACTGTTCTTTTTATATTTGGGTATGTGAATTTAGATCTGGCCCTAAGGATAGATGAATCTGCTGGCCTCACTGATCAAAGCACTGCTGATCAAAAGATTGCTTTTGAGAAGTAAGAGCGCTCGAATAGGATTAGCTTGTTGCTTTTGCAATATAAAGTAGCTAAGAATATTCGCAGTGCTATCCCACAATGCAGAACAATGAGGGAATTTCTGAATGCCATTAAGGCACAGTTTGTGAGTTCAAACAAGGCCAGAGTCAATACCTTAATGTCAAAGCTTATAACTATGAAGTATTCTGGAGGGGGGAATATTTGTCAGCACATTTTGGAAATGAGAAACATAGCGTCTCAGCTGAATGACATGAAGCTCACCATCTCTGATTCTTTCCTAGTGCATTTAGTTTTAACGTCCTTACCCTTGGAATACGAACCTTTCGAAATCTCTTACAACACACATAATGATGAATATACATTTAATGAACTCATGTCCAAGTGTGTTGAAGAAGAAGAGAGGTTGAAAGGAGATAAAGTGCAAAGTGCATATATGGTTTCTCATATATCCAAGGTAGGACCAAGAAAGAATGCATTTAAGAGAAATGCTAGGAAGAAGCCAGCAGGGGATAAGACATCACAAGGCAAGCATCTGACTTTGCTCCCATAAGGCGCTTCTTTTGTAAGAAGAAGGGACACAGGAAAGAAGATTGCATAAAACACAAGAAATGGTTGAAAAAGAGAGGTAATTTGTCATTTGTTTATCATGAATATAATTTATTACAATTTTTTGAAAATAGCTGGTGGATTGATTCTGATGCTACTGTTCATATTTTCAACTGTCTACAGTTGTTTCTGAGCAGAAGAAAACCAACAATGTATGAAAAGAGCACCTATTCGGGAAACAAGATGTGTTCACATGTGAAGGGTGTTGGAACCTGCAGGATTACTCTAGATACATGCATAGTTTTAGATCTTCGTGATGTCTTTTATATTTCATCATATAGTAGAAACTTAATTTCAATTTTGAAATTGGATAAATTTGGATATTGTTTTAAGTTTGAAAATTCTAAATTGTTCATTTATAGAAATTCAATTGAAATTGGTTCTGCATTAGTTTATGATGGTTTATATAGATTGAATGTGAAGATCTAAACTCAGGAGTCTCTGACTTCTGAATACGCATTGGTTGGAAATAAACGTAGCTTGATAAATGATAAATCTTATATGCTTTGACATCGAAGGTTGGGTTATATCTCTGAAAAGAGAATAAAAAGACTCGTAAATGAAAGGATCTTGAAATCTCTAGATTTTATCGACAATGACCCATGTGTTGATTGCATAAAGGCTAAGCATGCAAACACATATAAAGAGGGTGTCAAACGCAGCAGTGAGATATTGGAGATAGTCCATATGGATGTATGTGGACCGTTTTTCTCCTGTTACACAGGCGAAAAATATTTTGTCACCTTTATTGATGACTATTGTTGGTATATGTATCTCAACTTGATCTTTGAAAAATCTGATATTTTTCAGATCTTTAAGGAATTTAAGAAAGAAGTAGAGAAACAAACCGATAAGGTTATTAAGATAGTCAGGTCTGATAGAGGTGATGAATATTATGGTAGATTTATTAAGATGGGGCAAAGAAAAGGACCATTAGCGCGATTTCTCAAAGAGGAAGGCATTGTACCTCAATATACCATGTTTGGTAGTGCCTATGAGAATGGTGTAGCTGAAAGGAGAAATCGTACGCTTAAGGAAATTGTCAGAGCTATGTTGAATTATTCAACACTTCCCATAAAGTTGTGGGGTGAAGCCTTAAGGATTGCTGTGCATATTTTGAATAAGGTTCCTACGAAACTTGTGCCTAAAACTCCTTATGAGTTGTGGACAGATAGGAAACCATCAATGTCTTATATGCATATATGGGGATGTCCTGCATAGGCTAAGTTGTATAACACCCACATTAAAGCCTTTGATTTAAGAACAACCAGTTGATATTTCATTGGTTATCCAGAAAGATCAAAAGGGTACATGTTTTATTGCCCATCTCACTCACCATAGATTGTTGAAATGGATAAGGCAAAATTCTTAGAAGACGGTTCAGTAGGATTAAGTGCACTTCAAAGCCTTGGTTTTGAGGAAGTACAAGATCCAGTTTCATCACCTGTTAAGGAAAACATTGAAAGATACCACATTATTATTCCTAATGATGATGTGGTTGATTATTCGGTTGTTAATGCACAAATCCAAAGTGAACCTAGTGTGGATAATGTGGAAGAGCACAAACAGGATGATCAGATTCAATCTGAGGGTGAAGAATGACCTGTTTGGAGATCCACAAGGATTAGGAGATTTGTCATACATCCTGATTATGTGATGTACCTTCAAGAGTCTGGTGATTTCATAGATATGGATGATGACCCGTTGACTTTTATGGAAGCTGTGGAAAGCAAATAATCTACACACTGGATAAAAGCCATGAAAGAAAAGTTAGACTCTATGGCTAAAAATCAAGTGTGGGATATTGTCGAGTTACCTAAGGGAGTAAAGCCCGTAGGGTGTAAATGGGTCTTTAAGACCAAGAAGGACTCCAAAGGTAACATAGAGAGACATAAAGCAAGATTGGTTGCTAAAGGATTCACCCAAATGGAGGGCGTTAACTACAATGAGACATTTTCTCCTATCTCAACTAAAGAGTCAATGAGGATAATTTTGGCCCTCGTAGCTCATTATGACTTAGAGCTACATCAGATGGATGTGAAAACAATATTCCTCAACAGAGATCTGAATGAAGAGGTATACATGGAACAAGCTCTTGGTTTCTCTGAAAATGATTGTCTGATTTGCAAGCTCAACAAATCAATATATGACTCCAGACAGTGGTATATTAAATTTTTCCAAGTCATTGTGACTTTTGGGTTTACAGAAAACATTATTGATCAATGTATATACCTTAAGAAAAGTGGGAGTAAGTTTATTATATTGATGTTGTATGTGGATGACATTTTACTTGCAACCAACGATATAAAGTTACTTTAAGAGATAAAACAGTTTCTTGCATCACATTTTGATATGAAAGACATGGGTAAGGCTGCTTATATTCTTGGCATTGAGATCCGTCAAGACAGTGCAAAAGGTTTTTTAGGCCTCTCTCAAAGATCCTACATAGATAAGGTGTTAAAGCGATATGGGATGGAGAATTGTTCTCCTAATTCAACACCCATATCAAAGGGCGACAAGTTGAGCCTAAAAGATTGTCCACATAACGATATTGACAAAGCACAGATGAGTGCTTATCCATATGCATCAGTTGTTGGCATCTTGCAGTACGCGCATACATGTTCTCGATCAGATATTTCTTTTGCAGTAGGGGTGCTTGGCAGATTTCAGTCTAATCCAGGTTTACCCCATTAGAAGGCTGCCAAGAAAGTCTTGCGGTACTTGCAAGGGACAAAAGACTATATGTTGACGTATCATAAAGTTGATCACCTTGAGGTCATTGACTACTCAAATGCGGATTTAGGAGGATGCCTTGATAGTAGAAAGTCTACTACTGGGTATGTCTTCTTACTTGCTGGAGGCACGATCTCTTGGAGGAGTAGAAAGCAGACGACCACTGCTGCCCACACTATGGAAGCAGAATTCATAACATTGTACGAGACTACTTCGCAGGCTATATGGTTAAAGAACTTCATATCACAGTTAAATGTGGTTGATTCTATTAAGAAGCCACTGAAGGTCAATTATGATAATGAAGTTGTGGTGTCCTTTTCGAACAACAACAAAAGTACTACGTCGTGCAAGCATATGAAATTAAAGTATTTTGTTGTTAAAAAAAAGATGAGGAATCATCTAGTGCATATTGTTAATATTGGTACCAAAGAGATGATCGTTGATCCTCTTACTAAAGGGTTAGCATCGGGATTACATTCTGAACATGTAATGAGGATGGGCTTATTAAACTCTTTTTGACATATGCACATAAGTAAAGTGATAACTTTCAATTTTTTGATTCTCATTATGGTTGTTGTTAATCTCATAAGGATTAGAGATTCAACTAAGGACCTATAGAATAGAATAAAAAGGTCATTCTATTCATCAAGTTATTCCCATAAGGTTTTCTGGTTAAAGGGTTTATTGTCGGAACAAGTGGAAGAATGTTGGGATAAACCACCACGTTGGTGGTGGTTACCCACGATGTGGGTAACACTCCCCCATGAATGTGCTCCTTCTGTTAAACCTACACAAAATCAGGGGGAACAGTTACACAACCGTTCCCATTTTGTGCATATAAAAGGGTATCCATGAGCGACCCTTTGGGTGTGCAAAAATACAGAGAAAAACACAGAAAAGGGTTAATGCATAAATTTCCTTTTCTGATGGGTTTTTCATAAAGGAAGGGAAGAGGGATCCTGCTCACCGATTGTTGAAGAAGCCTGCGCTCATTGGAGGGCTGCAATCCGGCTGAGGAGAGCAGCTTTCCCCTACTCCAGCCACCACCTGCTCCTTTCCTCTGCTCCAGCCGACCTCCATTTTTCGGCAAGCGCAGCAACCTATCAATGGTTGCCTCAGGTACGCAGTCTTTCCTTGTATTTTATTCTGTTTAACAGAGTGGTGCTCTGTGTTTTCTGTCTTTACGCAGAGCCACCGCCTTTCAGGGGAGGAGATGCGTTCGTCGGACCAACGACCCAACAAAAACATCAATGATCACTTGCTAAAAGAACACCAAAAGATGACCAAAGAAACAAAACCATATGGAGAAATTAAAAGCATCTGAATACTAATTCATAGAGAAGATATTTTCTAAAAAACACAAACCAAAATTGAATTCTTTTAGGAAAAAATGATTGATTTCATGCTCAATCAGCGGTTTACCGAGAAAATCTTCATAAATTTTCAAGCAATTTTAGTCAATTCTTTCAAGATTTTCTTACATATAATGAGAAAACATAACACATTTTCATTGCATGGCACAATTTTCAGTGGCTGATTCATTGCGGACGTGCCGCTCAAATGATTCATCCATAAAATTACTGGTTTTGCCTCGGTTAAAACTTGAATCGCGACTCCACGATGATTTGTACAGTTCATCGCCAAGTACAGCTACACTGGATGAAAGTAGAGTGTTTCGATATTTGAGAGCAGATCAGGTCATCCCAACCATAGATCTCAATTGATATTGTAGGATTAAATATAATCAATGACGAGTAAGTTGTAGGTTCTTACCACTTCTTTGAACTCTATCAGTCTACCGAGCTTTTGAAGTTCTTTTCATGTTTTCCATAAATTTGACTGTATAGATGTGATCTACAAGTTTGATTTTACAAGAATCCACTGTTGGATCGATAAGATTATGTAGGTTTTTGTAAGATTTAAAAGTCAACAATCTAAAATTTTTATAAATATTCAAGGCTTAAAAAATCATATTTTTTATCAAGAAAACATTATTCAAGTGTTTTTTTAGTAAATTAGCCATGATAAACACATCTATAGGTTCAGATTTATGAAAACAAACAGAAAACGCATATTCCCTAGCGGTAAGCCAGAAAAGTGTTAGGCAGCAACTACTTTTCCAATTGATGGCTAATTATATGAATTATGTTCTAATGTGTTATTTTTTTATAACAATCCAATAGATCCAATTAAAATTAACTAATATTGATTAATCATTATCGAATTCAGGAGTATGTTCTATTGGTTCTTTCTTTGGAGTTGTGTGGCTTGAACTAGTTATTGAGTGGGGATCCTATTGCCACATATGAAGGCTCCTTATTGAGGTAAACTTTTGGTAACTCATAGATATGATTTTGAAAAGAAAAAATAAGAAAGGTGTTAAGGAAACAGAGAAAAGGAAAGAGAGTGAATTGATCTCTTTTGGAGCATTAAATGAAAAGAGAGAGGAAGGTTGTTTCTTGGTAGAGATGAGAGTCTTGGAGGATGTTACATAGAATCTTTCATGGGTATTGAGAGAGAGTATAACTCTCTTGGTGATTGATCTCTCTTGGTGTTGAGAAAAAATGTTCATCCTTTTGGTCAGTGATAAGGTGTTCTCTCTTGGTTTTAAAGAGGGTAAAGATAGATCCGACACGGTGAACAGGTTTGACTGATCCCTAGTTTGACCATACTCATCGATGCAACTTTTGGTGATTGAAGACGACCGAGGTTTAGGGTATAATTGGTGTGATACTTTCTTTTTTATTTTGAATCTCTCTTATATTTGTATGTGGCTTTGTTATTATTATTTTTTTTGAAAGGCAAGCTGAGGCTAGGCAGACCCCCACCAGTTACACAACATACCATTGGGTTTTGAACTTGCAACGTCCCAACACATGGTGACGTGCACTAACAGCTCCTACCAAACAAGCTGAGCCTCCCATTGGTTATTAATGATAAAGCTCTCGATACTCTCTCCGTGGACGTAGGTGGTTTTACTGAACCACGTAAAATATGAATTCATATGCATAATTTAGTTTTTTGTTGAGTTTATTATATTTATATATGTTCTCTAATCTTATCGATATAAGATCTAACCATGTGTGATTATGGGCACGGCCCACAAGACCTCACCACTTTCTAACTTAATCCATATCTTATACGTAAATCTGCTTAGTATCCTTATACACCAGCCACCTAGGAGCAATAGGGATTGTATACTCTCTACTCAAAACATCTGTAAAATGGATCTAGCCGCTACTAGATCCTCCAGATGTATGCTTTGCAAATCTAGTTTCATTGGAAGTTGCATAAGCTCCATGGTTTTAAAAAGAAAATGAATTAGAATAAATGCAAGTGAAGCCAGACTCAAAGACAAGTGTTCTCCAACCCTGAAAGAAGGATGCAGGAGCAAAGTGAGATGCTACCGGGTCCATAGAATACATTTGGATCTTATTTCACATTTAGGTTGATTTTGAAATTTTAGCTTGTTTTTAGATATTGGATCCAAATGATTGATCTATATTCAATTAAGAAATTAAGTAGAATTAAGAAATTGTCTTAATCAATGTTTATCAAAATCAATTCTTTTCAATCATAGGAATATCTCATCTACAAATAGATAAGAGATCTACGACTCACAAAATAACATCAAACCCAAGTATTATACAACAACAACAACAACAACTACGCCTTCATCCCAAAACAATTGGGGTCAGCGATATGAACCAAAAAGAAATTCATTTTGGGTCTTCCACATGAATCCTTTTCCTCCAATCATTTCTATCCAACGCCATGTCCTCGGTGAGGTTCAAAGCATTCATATCCTTTCCTATCATCTCCATCCAAGTCTTCCTAGGCCTACCCCGACCTCTTTTAACTAATATATTTTCCCATTTCTCCAACCTTCTAACTGGAGCATCATTAGGCCTTCGCCGAATATGTCCAAACCACCGTAAACGATTCTCTCGCATCTTATTTTCAATGGGTGCAACACCTACCTTCTTACGTATCTCTTCGTTCCGAATCTTATCTTTTATTGTATTTCCACACATCCATCTAAGCATCCGCATCTCAGCTACACTCATTTTTTGAATATGATGTCTCTTGGCAGCCCAACATTCCGTACCATATAGTAAAGCGGGTCTAATAGTCGTCCTATAAAACTTTCCCTTCAACCGCAATGGCATACTACGATCGCACAGCACTCCAGTAGCACTTTTCCATTTCATCCACCCAACCTTTATCCTATGATTTACATCTCCATCAATTTCTCCATACTTTTGAATGATGGATCCCAAATATTTGAAATAATCATTCACCGGTATATCTTGCTCACCAAGCTTCACTACACTCCCATCACTACTTCGTTGCTTACTAAACCGACATTCCATATATTCAGTCTTACTCTTACTCAACTTAAAACCTCTAGCTTCCAATGTCTGTCTCCATAATTCTAACTTAGCATTAACCCCAGCTCTAGACTCATCAATCAAAACAATATCATCAGCAAACAACATACACCACGGTACATTTTCTTGAATTGATCTCGTAAGTTCATCCATCACTATCGCAAATAGGAAAGGGCTTAAAGCAGATCCTTGATGTAACCCAACCGTTATCGGAAAATTGGTTGTCACCCCTCCACAAGTGCGGACATTGGTTACTACTCCTTCATACATATCTTTAATTATACTAATGTACTTGAGACCCCCACAACAAATCTTAGAAAAAAATACAAAACATCATCATGTCTTGCAAGTTCTACCCCTCTGGTAAGTCCTTGCCAACTCATAAATATGTGAACTTGCATGTTTATTGGGAGTAAAATGGTGGTTATAAGATTAGGTTTTGATCCTGGAACAGGAGCAAAAGCTGGAAACCACCGGGCTACATCCATTTGAATCTATTTTGATTATTTGGTTTTATTTGTAATTATTTAGTTTGGATCTTATTGTATGATCCGATCCATCTTGGATTCATAGTAGGATTAAGGTTTCTTGCTATTTTATATAAATACTCATTGGAGAGAGAGAGAGATTGAATGTTTCTTCTCAAACTCAAACTCTTCAACCTATTTTCCTTGGTATTTCTTGTTTAGTTAATTGAATTTTTAGTTTTTCTTAATTAATCGTGGTATAGTTTCTACGACGTTGAGTTGGAGATTGCATCACAAGTAGAATACGATTACTAATTAGGTTTAGATTTTTTTTTTTGAAAGGCAAGCTGGGGTTAGGCAGACCCCCACCAGTTATTATTCAATCGTACCGTTGGGGTTTTTGAACCTGCAACGGACAGCTCCTACCAACCACGCGGACTCCCCATTGGTGTAATTAGGTTTAGATTTGGTATGCAGTTCTGCATCCGAAAAGAAGTATGTCGGATTAGTTAATCAGATCTGAAACTTTTTTGTAAGACTCCAAATCGCGAATCTGACTAGACAAGATTCAATTAAGTCAGATTCAGTAATGCCTAGATCTGAACAAGTCCAACAACCTGTTTACATCTCCAGTTGTCATGGCATTCAATTTGAACACTTTTATAGCCTAACATGTTTTTCATGGAATATTTAGGTGTACGGTAAGAAGTAAGGTAAAGTGTCGGTGCAAACTTATAATACAGGCCAGCACTCTAAATGGGTACAAGTTGTGCCATCTTGTTGAAACACTTGTGGATCTAGTCATTAAAAGTTTTTTTTTTTTTTTGGAAAATGATAGTACAGTATGACAAAAATGACGTGTTTCCAAAGGTTTCCCACAATTTACCAAATCTGCTTAACTCGCAATATCGCAATTTCTCAAAAATTTTGGACGCTTTTACTCTTGCAAATGCGAATTTTTTATTTTTGCACTTCATAATGTTAAAATAATACACCCACAAAACTCGTCAACAAAATCGCATCTGAGGTTGCAATATTAAAAAAAAGATTCCATAATTTCAAACAATTTGTGAAACTCATGACATGTTTCGTGCGATTATCTGCAAAAATCGTAAAAGTTGCGAATGTCCAATAATGGAGAAATTGCAAATGAATCACATTTAATAATGCGAAATTCTAAAATATTTACAAAAGTATGATATTTTCATAATTTCTTATTGATATTTTCATAATTTATGAAATTTTGAAAAAGTATCGCATGTGGGAAATTGCAATATTGCAAAATTATGAAATTACAAAAAAATTACGAAATTGCAAGATTTTTGTGGTCTTCAACAATTGAGAAATTGTAATATTGCAAAATTTGTCTTCGCATCGTACCAGTATTGTTAAATTCTTTTTTCTTGCGAAATTCTTTTTTAGATTTTTTATTTTTTAGTTTTTTGTACGAGCATAATATAAAAGCAAAGTTTCTATTTCACAAAAACTAGGGTTGTGTGGTCTTCATCAGTGGCCTATCATCAACGGCACTTCATCAGCCAAAAATTATCAATGGTGAGTTTTTTCGGTAAGCGCATCTTATGGTATGGGTGAGATAGAAAATCAAAAGTCAGCAAGTTGTTTGTTAGTGCTACAATTGATCATATGAAAACTCGTTCTCATCATGAACGATGATGATGTAGAATCGATAGGGAGAAACATCATCGTTAATGAATTGTGATAGCCCCCATCAACACAGAGTCGACATATCTCATAGTCAGCATTCAATCGAATGGTATGGGTGGTACAGGAAAAATCAAGACAGAATATAGAATCAATGATGATATACTATGTTTTCTTCTCATAAAAAATGTAGTGACATGCAACATTCTTGAGTTCAAAGAGATGGAGGTACCTCTACACATACTCCATTTTCTTCCTATCAAAGAAGCAGTAAGAATCAACATTTTTGTGAAAGAATAGAATGAATTCAATGTATGAGCGTCTTCACCACGTTTAAGAATGGAATGAATGCAATATATAAGTGACTTTATTTTGTAAAAGAATATAATGAATACAATGTATGAGCGACTTCATTTTGTGAAAGAATAACACTTCATTTCTCAACCCCTTTTTGCATCTAGATGCCTTATTTTCACAACCCTAGGGTTCTTGTAGTCCACAACCGGTCGTCCCTAATCCTTTCAGCGGTCTTTCAACGATATTTTGATGACATTCAAGCAAATATTTTGGCAAATATTATGTATTGACTATGGATGTAAAAAATTGCACATAAAATTTTAAATTTATGTGGATGATTTGCGTAGTTTTTCGTATGAATGTGGATGACTATGCAAAAATTTTCATGATTTAAAAAGAATGAATGAAAATTTGCATGTACCCTACAAAATTCTTTTATAATTTAAAAAGAATAAACTAAAATTCGCATGTACCTTGCAAAATTCACAAAATTCCTTCTTGATGCAAAAACCATCAATCACAAACACATGTTCATTTCCTATTATATACACATTATACACAATCAATTATCATAAACAAATCAATCATATGTTACATAAACAATACATATCAAACAAAAAACAAGATCAAACAACTTCATTCCTTGTTATATACACAATTCATTTTCCTTAAAAAACAATAATTAAATTTGTTTATTGTTCATATCCATAGTCTAAAATCCGCATAATCATCCACATAAATTTGTTCATTGTTCATTCTGTCAAAATTACAAAGTCATTATTATATATACAATCATCAGCAAAGAGTACCCTGAGTGCCCATAGTTCCTGTAAACTCTCATTTTCATCTGACACCTCATTATTTGATGTTGTCTCATCGCCATCCTCTGGCTTAGACGGATCATCAACTTTCATTGTTGCAAGTTCATCCATCATTTTCTTCCACTCCTCATGAACGATCTTCCTTTCACACATTATTTTAAATTTATTGTTTGATGCCTAACTGTAGTTATATGATCGTAAAAAAAGGTGACTCAATAAACATGCAAAATTATCATAGAAAAAAAAATAAAACATGATAAGCAACATGGTGTACCAGTATGAAATTTAATGGTTTACTTAATCTCAAGTATTACGTATACAAAAGGATATATATTTCACAATCATACTTGTAATATTCATATACCAAGTGAACAAACATGTACAAAAGTAATTATCAGTTTAATTGCTTAAGAATTTCTTGCACAATAGTGACCAACCATTCTGCGTAAATATAGTAATCAATCCATCCTGATAAAAAATGAACCTGCAAAACAATATTAAATCAAATGAGTACTTGAACAAAAGAAGTACAATATTGAATAGGTAATAATATTACGTATCATATCTACTACATTTCTATCAGTATATTTTGTAGTTCTCATCGAATTGTACAACCTTAACTTATTTGCTTCCATATTCATTTATCAAAGAACCTAATGATAATTGCCTCAGTTTACAGTAAGCATATATCTTATCACATTCATAGAACTAATATAGCTCATGGTTGGGCTTCAAGCATGTGCATGACCCTTCTTGATATAGGGAAGATTCGAGCATTTATTGTGAATTTCAATATTTATCGATTAGTTTCTATTAGAAAGAAGAAAAGCAGAGAAACATTGCTTTATAAAATCGCAAAGAAGTGTGGGGTAATGTAAACTACTAAGTCTCAATATGAATCTTTCTAGGTACTTTATCAAATAGGTAAATACACTCATATTAATTTAAAAATAATCCATATACAATCAAAACAAACAAACACACCTAAACAAACTTGTAATATAATTACTTTACTAACCAATAAAGTTTTTTCGGAAAATAGTAGCACTTCACTATATTTTGGCTTTGTCGAAACAACCTCTTCAGTCTCACCCATCATAATTGTGTCGGGTGACATGTCCTTGACTCCTTTACTTATATCAAGTTCAGACTTCACGAGCTACCTATGATTTAAATAGCAGACATTATACTTTGCATATAATAGAAAAAAAAACATTTAAGTAAAAAAAACTATGTAAACTATAAGAAGCATATTATAGAGTACTTTCAAAATGCATCAAAACTTATACATTACTTCCTAATCGTGTTTTTGCCTATTATGGTCAAGCATATGATATACACTACACTTGTATGGCACCACCTCCTTGTATTTCATTCTTTATTTCCACTTTAGGTCATCATACTTTCTTAATTAGTATCGGTGGTAAGACGTGAATAAGGGTCAAAGGAGCGATGTGTAGGACATTGTCAGCCATCAGATGAAATTGATAAGTACCATTTGCAGTTCGATACGATTCAACTATATAAAACTTATCACAGTAATCATTTGAAAGATTACCCTCATACAAAATGCATGTGATGGCATGATCACAAAGAATCCCGCTAACCTATCACTCTTCACAAAAGTATTTCATACTCTCAAGATCAACATTGTAGTTGTGCTTTCGATCATGGGTTTTATATTGATGGTGAAGGCAATGCACTACATGCATGCATATTTGTGCTTATATCTGACATTCTTTAATCTTTATAATTATCTTAGGCACCACAATGCCTGTTTTTTTTTTGTAATAACCGACAATTTTTTGGTATTTATGATCAACTATAATATCTATATTGTGGGTATTTTTTGTAACTTATTTTATAATTTTCTATTGCACAATTGCATTTGCATCAAAATTTTGAAGAAAATATAAGATATTTTGTTAAAAGCAGAGTTAGTATGAGCTCAAAACTCACCTGACAAGTTTAAGGGGTAAAATAATAAATTTCTGTAGATTTTGAGGTTCGTAGCAACCTTAGGGTCATGATCATCCATGTCCTCATTGACCAAGCTCAGAAAACTATACATTAGGATATACTTTTGTAAAATAAATTTTTTGCAAGCAAGATTCCTTTTGATGCTAAAACAAAATATTTAAACTTTATAAGGACCTAGTTAAAAAAAATTAAAAAGGGAACTTAAATCCCAACTTGGAATTGAAATCCAACCAAACCGTAATTGGTTTCGCCTATGGTTTGCATGGGGCTTACCAAGTGTAAGCCCCATGCAACTACTTGGCAAGCCCCTTGGGCCTCACCTCCTTTATAAATAGAGAGCCTTCCCTCCCCCTTAGCCTCGTTTCAACCCTCTTCTCTCTCCCTTGAGCTCTTTATCTCACCACCATTTTTTATGGTTCTTCTCTCCCTTAGCAGTCCCCTAGCTGGTTCGGTCCAGCCCCTTAGCCTGTTCAGCCCCTTACCCCCTTACCTGGCTCCCTTACTGAGTTCACCTAGAGACTCTAGATACCCAGTTCCCTAGCTTACCTTTTTTCTCCTAGTACCATCATTTTTTATATACATTTCATATCCTGATAATTGTAGAATGTATGACATCAAAGAAACCATGGTGGGACCATACATGGAAGAGGCAATCCTAGTTTTTTGTCTAAGAAACTTGGACATGAACCCCTCTCAAATTTGTCATGCCACTTGCTCCCAAGTTATAGCAAATTCATTGTACTTCCGAGTTTGTGTGTTTTTGCTAAGCCCAAGACACATTCTTGTAGTTTCGTATATAGGCATGCATTGTTGGATATTTTATATGGCTTTCCATAACTTTTTAGTGAAATTCATAGATAATAAAATATGGGCTTGATTATGTTCATAAATTATTATTGCATGCAACTATGATTTATGCAAGATTTTATCTTGGTTTTGCCAATTTGGGTTGTAGGATGAGCTCATCTGAAAAATTATATAAGTTGTATCAATTTGGGCATGAGAAAAAACCTCAACCTCAGAACTTTCGATAGACTGCCTTTGATGTCTCACAAATCAGGTTATGAGTTCTAAACAGTGAATCCAATAGGGATTTTGACAAGTTAAGTTTTGAAATGGATCCAAATTTTTTATTGAAAGTGATGTGAGATCTCTGCCTACAAGCTGAGCATCTTTCCTTCTCTACCAAAAAGAAATCAACCGCACCAGAAACTTTATCTCCCCTACAAATTGAGCTTTAACATGCAACACTACATACATCTTATGTAAATCATAAAAAAGTGAGTTTGATGTTGTAGGAACACCACCAAGATTGAAAAAGAACGAAACACAAACGGTTAGACAAATCCACACTTAATCAAGCAAAAAAAAAAGCAGAAAAAGTGCAAAATTTTGAATCTTGTCTAGGACTTTGGAAGCCTGAAGGTTTAGAACAACAAATATAGATTTGTTGAAAAACAAAAGGTGAGAGAATGAAGGGGGTTAGAAAAATGTTTTCCCTCTTTTTCTTCCTTCCCCTTCTCCTCCTTTCACTTTTTTTTCTCTTTTCCCACATTTTTTTGAAAATTGAACCCCTCCTTCTAAGGGATGTTGAGCCCCTTTTTATGGGGCACTGGGAACGGATTGGGGGGGAGGGGGGGGGTGTATGGTACAGACACCATGTTGCCTCCCATTTGGCTGAAAAAGACTAAAGCCAAGAAAGAAATAGAAAAGAAAAGGGTTTAATTGATGCTTTTGCCAAAGGGTAGGGGTGTCAACGGGTCACCCCATAGGGTCCGGGTATGGTGCCAAATAAGAAGACTCGATTAAGACCCAGATCTCGACCCAAAGGTTTGATTAATACATGGACCTAGGTATAGTTTGTGAAATTTTATATCAAACCTGGGCCTGACCTGAGTTCGATTATTTCAATATAAAAATGATAAAAAAATTTAATTTATCGGGTATGGCCCGGGTCTGGTTCATGTAGTTCTTATCAATTCCGGGTATGGTTTCTCTTATAGTAGACTCGATTAGACTTGGGTCCGGACACAATACCATACCAGAAAATCTGATCCAAATTTTATTCCACCTGGGTCCGAACCAAACCCGAGCCGTTGAGACCCTTACCAAGGGGTGAGAAAAAGGTCAAAAATGGTCTCATGACCATGGTTAACAAAGAAAGGTGGTCCAGAATCTCCTTTTGCCTATAGTCAATTAAAAAGAAAATAAAAAAATGATCCCATGACCTTTGGCACCTTCATATTGGATTGATTTATACTTGGCTTTGGGTGAGTTTGACTTAAAACGGGTTTTGATCAAAGCTAGCTTTTTATTTAATTAAAGTTTTGGCTACATTTGATTAGGTTTTATGCTAGAGCTGATTTGGCTCAACTAACTAAGATTTTGCATAGGTTTGACCAAGTTTTTCAATATGGTGTGACCAAGGGTTTTATTTTTATGGCTTTGACTAAGTTGACTTAGGCTATTACCTAAGTTGGGTTGAGTTTAACCCGGTTTAACCTTAACTTTGGTTTGATTTGACTAGCTTTAACTTAGTTCGACTAGGTTTTGTCTTGACAAAGTTTGAACGCAATGGTTGGAGTTTGACCAAGCCCGTGCTTGGTTCAAACATGACTTTTCTACCAAGATTTGACTTGGTCTAGGTTGTGTTTAGGTTCATGACTGGACTTGGTGTGTTCTGTTCAAGAAGTTGGTTATCAAAGTTTAAGAAAAAAATTAAAATAATTTTTAATAAAAAATTTGGGGTGTCTAAAGATGCCCCTCTTTCCCTTTTGTTATAGAACATGCAAAGCTCGAATGATGACAAAGATGTCGACACACCTTAGAAAAGTTCAAATTTTCATTTAAAAAGTCTTTTTTGAAATAGAAGTTCAAATTTTTTGGGGGGCAAGTTCTAGGCCTAAGGTGACACCTAACTTCACAAAAGGGTCTCCCTCTTACTTTTTTTTTGAGTGGAAGGTCTTGCTAAACATGGCTATGGTGGTGCATGGTGCCAAGTTTCAATATGAAGTTTGATGCTTTGTTCTACACGAGGGTCTCTCTTGTACTCTTTTTCCAGTGGGAGGTCTTGCCAATGAACTTTCATCGAACTCAAGACAAAACAAGTGACTTTTGATGAGAGTTGCTTAAGATCCAAAGTTTTTCAGAAAATTGATGAAAAGACTTTGAAATTGTTTTGATTTTTTTTTCAAGGATCATTTTTGAAAAATTCCCTTTCTTCTTGAATCAATCTTCTTTTGAAGAGGCTCTAGATCCATGGTTCCTATGAGGGTTTTAGTTCTTGTGCTTGCCAATGAGTAACGAGTTGCTCCATCAACCCGGATGAGATGGTTCCTAAGATGGGACTTATAGGACATACATGAATTTCTAAAACTAACCAAATTTTTTTATTAGATGAAGCTGCAAAAGAGAGCAAAATGGCTAGAGAAAAGTCACAATACATTCATTTTTTTTATTTTTTAAAATTTTCAAATATTTTTTCATTTATTTTGAATTTTAGGAATACAATAATAAGAAATGACAAGTATGTACATGACATGAAGAACATGTAACTATATTTTCGGTATTTTCATGAGATGCAAAACTTTAAGTATTTACATGAAATAAAGCAATTTTGACAAAATGATAAAGACAATATTGTTTGCCGTAAGTAACATGGTTTTGCTTTCACATGAAATGAAATGTTCATATGAAATGTCTACAAGCACATAAGTGTTCTAAAATGTGCAAATGATGAATTCAAACCAAAATGAAAGCAGATTTCTTTTCCTTTTTTGAGAACCTCATAGAGTGAAGGTGAGGCAGGTCTCGATCCACCAAGCTTCGTATGTTGACTCAGTAACTCAGTAACATAGTTTAAAAACTCATTGGGTTGACTCAGTAACTCGGTTGACTCGGCCCGGATCATCCAATCATCGGATGAAAAAAAGGTGTGACCAAGCTTTAACAAAACTTGGCCAAGTCATGGGCGAGTCATGCATATATATACGTATATAATATATTTTAGATATAATTTCATATATTATATAAAATATTATATATAAAAATATGATTATACATGTATTAATAAAATTATACATTAAGCATATTATAAAAAATATCATATAATGTATATTATATATAATATATTAGTAAAATACTATAAAATATAGATAATATATACATATATTTAAATATTTTATATAAAATATAAAGTTAACATGACCCGTTTGAGTCACTAAATTGGTCTGCTTGAATCACGAGTCACTCAAGGATGAGCCGAGTCATCAGGTTTTAAAACATTGGTCATCCATCTCCTTTTCTTCATGCCAAAATTCATGTCCCATCGATTCTAGGGGTGAAATTGGTGAAGTGATCTTCATTCATCTTGATGTATGGCATATCTTTTCGAGCAGAGAATTGACATATACATGTTAAGGAATGACCTTTCGACCTACTAATGGATCAAAGAAACAAACACGGAAAAAGGAAAAGAAGAAAAAAAGTCACACAAAAACAAGAATATTACGTTGTTCGGCAAGAATTTGAGTTGCCAGTCGGAGAAGAGGGAGCAAAAAGCGAGGCACTTCCAAAATTTTAGGAAGTAAAAAACGGAAGACGACTTAAAAGCGAACCAAAAATCGTCTAGAAACAACCTAGGAAGCGAGGGAGAAGCGTAAAAAAAAAGAAAAATAAAGAGAAATAAAAACACAAAAAAATGAAAAAAGAAGGAGAAGGTAGGGGAAAGCATGGTTCCCAATTTTTTTGGCACTTCTCAGCACATTTAGAAAGCATCACATTTGACGCTTTCGAAATGCACTTTAGGAAATTATGCTTTCCCATTCCCTATGGTACTTTCGGTAACCTTGGCAAGAATTGCCTACATCTACGTCTATGGTGAACCTTCTTCTTTATTGAAAGTCCATGAGTTTTATATGGAGTCTGATAGTGTTGTTGGATACATCAAGGAGTTTAAGGTAAAATTATAAAACTATCCTAAAAGAATAGCCTCGGCCTACCGCCTCTGAACCCCCACAAAAAATTAAGATTTAATTATATCAAGGTAGGAAAGAGGCTCCACACTCAACAATGCATGGATGTGGCTGATAGCTGACAAGTTAAAAAGGACCCACCAGTAGGAGTTTGTGCTTCGATGGCAGTGAAGCAATGACTAAGTATAATGTCCAATGTCACTGATTCTTCACTAAGGCTCTCCAGATGTTTTCGGTATTCAGCTATGGTCCTTGTGCCTTCCATTTCTCGATAACAGTTGTATCTTTTTTTGGCTCATTTGGTAAAGTAGCTGAAGGCCATTCATTTTGGAAATATTCAAAGAACCATACTTGGAGGAGGATTCAAGGGCCAACTAAATGTTTGTTGTGCTTCGTTCATCCCTTAGTAGAGACATGCCAATACTGGCAAATCAAGTGATCCATGCTTTCCTGTGCTGGACCAGTTAGAGAGCAGCTCTATGTAGCTTGCTTCAAGTGTTTGCCACCCATTTGAAAACAACAGTAGTCAAAGAATGGATTCTTGGGTTGCCTTTTTGCCTTGCACCTCTTATGAACTTAGAAGTTAGCTGCTTGAAGTCATCGTAGATATCCTTTAAGAAGACATTCGATCAGTGCTCTTCATCTTCAATAACCTAATGGTGACTTTTCTAAAGAGCGAGTGCAATAACTTTCCCACAGGTGTAAAATCCTGATATACAAAGAAAGTATCTTCAATTTCACCTTACCCCACTTTCTTCAGACCTAAGAAGGGGATGGTTTCATCTATTATTATGGTCATTTCTCTCATTGAAAACAGAAAGTGTTTGTTCAAGGATTCCAACCCTCTGTTATTGTTGATGTAAGATTGCCATCAATGGGCATTTTTCGAAGTTGATATTGCTTTTCTAGAAATCTGGGAAAAGCATCTTGGAGCTGTTCGACTTCAACCATTCATCAAACCATTTGTGGGTTGCTCTTTGATTTAGTGGGAGATGATATAGAAATCATGCTCATTCAGTGTTTTCCCCCTTTTTCTTTTCTTTTTCATTTTTTTAAAGTTTTTTTTTTTGAAAATTTTGCTGAAAGATTCTAATGTGCTTTTCTCTTTAATTTCAATGGGATCAAGGAGGATGAATGATGCAGATCTAAGGAGAGATGCTCACACGGATCCACTAAAATAACTTTGCCTAAAACATAATAGGCATATGTGATGAAACATGTTACGCTTTTTCTAACATGAGATGCTACATATGCATGTCTTTGCCTATACGGGAGCCTATAGTTTTGAGAGAAAGTTGGAGAAATATGATTGCACTGAATCTCACTTCGGGCTTAGGTAGCTTTTTATACGTTGTTGGTGAGCACAGAAGAGCTAGGCTAGGTGGGCTCAACTAGGCTAGGTCTAGTTATGCAAGGACTGCGGCAAGGTAAGGGTGCAGCTAGGGCTTAAATACATGATTTTCAGATGCTGGAATAGGGGAGGGTGAACCCCTATTTATATTTTTTTTGGCAGATCTGGACACACATTTTTTGATCCGTCCGAGGTTGGCATGAAAGGTTCCTATTGGCTGGGTCATTAGGTGGCTCAGCGTGATTGGACTGAGCCACACCAGAGGTGGGATT
This sequence comes from Nuphar pumila, assembly GCF_984573655.1. Classification (NCBI taxonomy): domain Eukaryota; kingdom Viridiplantae; phylum Streptophyta; class Magnoliopsida; order Nymphaeales; family Nymphaeaceae; genus Nuphar; species Nuphar pumila. The sequence continues at coordinate 28,819,997 of NC_143252.1, read as the reverse complement.
AGTTAGGTGGTTTTGGCTTGGGAATATTTTTTTCTCAGTTTGGAAAAGGGTTGAAGACAACAATCTAGGTGGTTTTTGCAACTGGCGTTCTCTCCAAAGTTAGCTAAAGTTGTTGATGATAGATAATGCTAACGATAAACTCTGATTATCGTTAGCAAATAGAGTTGATGACACTGCATGGATTGGCCAATTCTTGATGACATATACAATGTGTCGTTAGGGGGTCCTAACGACAGGCACAAGAAAAAGCTCATTGTTGATGATAGATGTGGAAAATGTTGATGACACTATATGTGTCATTAGCTCTTGATAGAGGGTTTTGTTAGAATCTATCTCTATTTGGCGTGAAACAACAATAAATCGATTGTTGTCAGTTTTTGGACTGTAAAAAAGTTTCTGCAACAATCCACTTTTAGAGATCAGAATTCAACGACCATTCAACGAAATTTGGCAATTCAAGTAGCATCTGAAAGGTGATTCAATGCTTGTAATTTGTTATTTTTTGCATTCCTTGAGATTTTTTTTAGAGTGACGTGAAATTTGTTTCAATCTAGAAAACGGGTTTTGATCTAAGAAAGTCCTTAGGTGGGCCCACTTTACTAAGATCAACTCCGATCCCACAACTTTTCTTAGTCATGGAATTTTTTTTTTTATTAAAAACTGATTTTCTCTTTTAAAAACTCTTAGTTTATATAAAAAAAAAGAGATGAATGTTTCATGTACTGTTGTACTTGTCTTTTCGGGTAGAAATCTTAGGTAGGAAACTGGTTGCTTGTATGCTAGAAATTTTCTAGGGGAAATCACTTGAGAATTTAGAAACCCTTGTTGAAAAATTGCATATCATGTAGTATATAGGGAAAGTTCAACTTCCAACAAGTTATGTTTACATTTTTATTGAGAGCTTGCTTGCTTCATCAATGTTCTTTCTTCATTTATCCTTAATCTCTTAGGACTTTGATTGTAGGGCCCTGATTCTTTTGTATAGATTTTTTAAAACAGTATTCAACTCCCACTATTTGGATCCCCCTACCCCAAGTTGTAGCTTGGGTATATCGATGGGGTACCTTGGAGTCGGATCATATGCACATGTGTACCCATCAAGGTATATTTGTGGTGGACCCGAAAGTGAGCCCAAACCCATAACCCCGAAGAGACCTCACAGTATTCATGGAGCCATTCAAGGAGAATTAGGGTCACCCAGATTTTAGAAATTTGGTTTTTTGTGTATGGAAGGTGTTTAATCTGTTTGGACTCTTGTCTGAGGAGGAAAACCTAGACCTGACCTTATGGGCAAAGGTAACAAGAAGGATTCGTGGATGGACCATCTTGCTAACCTTGACCATCATCTGGATCATGATCTCGATGCTCGAGATCCAAACTTATAAGAAAAAGCCAATCAGCTACCACTTTATATGGAAACCAGATCTTAAAAGGCACTAAGGATCCAAGATACTAGAGCCCACTCGAGAGTTTAAGAAAAGCCAGGGAAACCACCTAGTCTAACAAGATCAAGGGAAAAAAATGTGTCGTTCTATGATGAACTAGAAGATAAATCAAATGAAGAAGAGGTAGTTTCATATGTGATCTCATCTAAAAGGATTCAGAGAAGAGGGGAAAGGGAGCCCTGCAAAAATAGTAGAAATTTGGAGAGTGAGATGCAAGCCATGAGGCTGATGATATTGGATCTCCAAAAGAAAATGACAAACACTAAAAAAGAGTTGAGGATTAGAAGACAACAAAAGGAGCAAGAGAGGCGCCATCCAGATCCATTCAGTATCAAGAGGTCTCATCATCCAAAAGGCATGAGGAATTATATGCTCGACCTCTGGAACATGATACGAGAGTTAAAATCTAGAGAACATGGTCAAGGAATTAAAGTCTCAACAAATCAGGAATGCGCAGGTGGGAGGACATACACCATCAATGACTTTATTTTGGATGGTGTTGAAGATGAAACAGAAGATCCTCCTAAAAAATTCCTTAAGTTCGATGGGGTTGGCGCTTCCGAGACCCATCTTATATTATATTTAAATGATTATTGCAAATATAAGAAGAATCATAAAGCATCGATCATATGATTCCCTAGAAGTCTTGAGGGAGAAGCCTTGACATGGTTAGCAACTCAAAACATTTGGTTAGTTAATGAATTTATTTACTGAGAGGTTCAAGTATAATTCAATAGATTTGGTGTTCCTGTTTATCACACAACTATGCCATTGTGATAGCCAATCACATGTCAGCATTTTGTGTGGGGCCTGCAATCTATTGCTGTGGGCCCCATGCAATACTGTCATGTGATTGGCTAGTGTCACATGGTCGGTCACTTAAGCGCTCCCTACATCCCAACTCATGGTCGAGGTCCTCCTGGCTAAGAGAGATGCATGGCATTTGCTCACTCGACCAAGTACTTTACAGAGTATTGAATCCCATGTTCCTGAAAATGTAAGTTACTTCAGTTATTTCCCGTTATGAGCACACTAGTTTCATGCTCTTAGTAGTAAGCTTGGCAAGTGAAAGACAGTGAAATTTATGATATGGAGTGCATGCTTTGTGTAGCATATACTTTTAGCAACTTTGGTTCGTGATCTAGCAACCCTTTGGAAGTTCCCAAGCAACCCATCCACCTACATCACAATGATACAGGTCCTACCCGACACCAGTTGAGAATTCACAAAATTTTTGAAAAATAGAACATGAGGACATGGATCTTTTAAAATTTTAATAAATAAAAACCAATATTTCATGATGTTTTAGCACATAAAGATATAATTTTAATTAAAGATAAATAAGAACTTTAAAAATACTAAGATAATGTTTAAACATGTCATCCTATCATAGTGTATCTGACTCATGCCAGCAATGACTTGACTTTGCTCTAAATGGTGTGCCATTGTGACACAGTGATGCAAGAGCGGGAGCGGGACACTACTGGGTCGATAGGGTCCATTCAGATCTATTTTCATTATTTGGGTTTTTATAAATTTTTAGTTTGGATCTCAGTTTAGGGTAAATATCTTAGATTCGTAATATGATTAGGGTTTCTAGGGTTTTTCTCTCTTTATTATAAATATTCATTATAGAAAGACAAACAGAGCTAGAATGAATGAATTAGATTTTAGTTATTTTTTTCATCTATTTTTTATTTTTCATTAATTTCATGGTTGATTAGTTTGTAGTTGTGCTAGGGTGCCTATTCTTGCGGGGTTAAAGAGCGATCATCCTTATCACTGCATCACATAGCCATCTAAACAAATGTTGCAAGAAGGCTTGTCTTTATCTAGAACTTCAATGTTCTCATTTCCACATGAAAATGGTTCAGTTTAGGTTATGGACTAATAAATTTAGTTATGTAATTTGATGTCATTCTAAAAATATTTGACTTGTGTCTTTGATGTATCACTAATAGGAGCTGAAAAAGCATAAACAAAAATAAAACTATTGTAGAAAGACAAACAATATAACGTGGTTTGGTCTAAGATGACCTACATCGATGAATCCTCACTCAGAATTAATTTCTCTCTTGAGTGGGATTGATATTTCCTTTAGGCTTTAAATACATATACATGGCAAGATTTTCATCAATCTTCTCTTGCCTATTTTTCAGGGTATTTTTTATACTTTCAGCTATATTTGGACTCTTGATGATAGAGGATTGTCTGGATCGACTTCTGGTGAGATCTACTCGATTTTCTTCTTTGTCTATCAAGCTGGATATATCTTTTCCATTCTCAACAACTCAACGATTCTTGAGAGTCTTGACTTGATTTGCCTCATTGTTGATCTTCATGATTCTTGTTGACCTTATCTTCTCTAACAGCCCCCCTCAAGCTCAATGGGGCTAGAGTCATGTTGAGCTTGTTTCAAAGAACTTTAAATCGATCTGTAGACAATGGTTTCACAAAAATGTCTGCAACTTTATCTTTGGTGGAAATGTACTTCACTTGAAGTTTACTTTTTGCAGTTCTTTCACGAACAAAATGAATGTCTATTTCAATGTGTTTGCTACTGTTATGGAACATTGGATGAGTTGTAAGGTATGATGCTCGGATATTATTGCATCACAATGTGGGAGGACATGAAGAGGTAATTTATTATTCTTGAATAAGATGTATCCACATTACTTCAGATGTAGCATTAGCCAAAGCCCTGTTTTCTGACTCAGTACTTGACCTTGAAATAGTGGTCTACTTTTAAGAACTCTATGAGACCAGATTTTTTCTAACCATAATAGAGTAAACTCTCATAGATTTCCTGTCATCTGGATATCCTGCCTAGTCTGCATACGAATAAGCAGAGATGTTCATATCCTTAGATGTTGAAAGTAAAATACCACGATATCAAGGGTTCTCTTTAGATAGCGAAGAATACGTTTTATTATACTCCAATGAATGTCCATAGGAGTATGCATGAATTGGGATACTTTGTTTACTGCAAATGAAATATTTGGTAGGGTCATAGTGGCATAGTGTAAAGCACCTACAATACTTTTGTATAGAGCATGATCCTTGAAAGATGAGCTACTATCAGCTGTCAGAGGAGGAGAGGTAGCCATGGGCATGAAAATCGGCTTAACTCCTTGTAAGGATACTCTTTGAATTAAATTTAAAATATACTTTTGCTAAGATTAAACCAAAATATCATTTGTTTGAGTGGTTTCAATCCCCAAGAAGTAATGAATAGGCCCTAGATCCTTTAGAGCAAATTCTATCTCCAATTTTGAGATGAGTTTTTCAACATGAGAAGATGAGTTCCCTGTGATAATTATATCATCAACATGAACACAAGTATCCCTTTTGATTTATATATGAATAATGATGTATTTGTCTTGGTACCAATGAATCCCAAGGAAAGTATGAATGAACTCAATCCAGAGAACCATGCTCGTGAAGCTTGTTTTAAGCTATAAAAGGCTCTCTATAACTTACAGACATAATCTGGATGTTCTAGATCTTGAAACCCTTGAAGTTGATCCATGTAAATATCTTCCTTAAGAAACCATGCAGGAAAGCATTCTGGACATCTAGCTTTTTTATGACCCACTGAAGACTGATAGCTATAGTCAGGATGATTTGAATGGTTGTTGGCTTCACAACTGCACTAAAAGTTTCAAAATAGTTTAAGCCTTCAAACTGACTATATCCCTTTGTCACTAATCTGGCTTTGTACCTCTCCAAACTTCTATCTGCTCTGCGCTTGATTTTGTATATCTATTTACATCCAACAACATGTATTATTGTTTCTAGAGGGACAAGAGTCTAAGTGCAACTTTTCAATAAAGCTTGATATTCAAAATCCATAGCCTCATGCCATTTAAGGTTTTGATTAGCTACTTTGAAGGATATAGGCTCATGATCAAGCATTAATATGGAAAGTGGAACTTCAGCAATAGGGTATCAAGTGGACTGATAGATTTTTGTTTTTTGGTTTAAGGGTTCCATCTTGAAATATGGTTACCATGGGATGAGACCGAACTGTAGGAGTGATCCTCTGATCAATAACAGGAGGCTCGGTGGATGTCTCTTCTCTATAGATGGAATCACTATTGATGAAATCATTTCTTGGTTCTAATTGGTCATTGGAGTTTGATTGAGTTTCAAGGTTTGGTTGAGGTTTAGGAGTGGCAATATGATTAGATGATTCTATGGAAACAAGAGTGGATATGGAATGGATACCTAACACGATTGATTTTCTTCAACTAAAGAATGAGAATTATTTTTTATGGGAAAGTATGACTCATCAAATATGACATGACGTAAGGTATAAACTTTTCCAGTTTTCCAATCCATACAGTAATATCCATGATGTTATGGAGCATACCCAAGGAACACACACTTGGAAGATTTGTATTTAAGTTTATGTTGCCTATAAGGACATAAACATGGATAGCAGGCACTTCCAAAACTTTCAAGAAGTGATAATTTGGTTTGCTTTTGAAAAGAACTTCTATGGGAGTTTTAAAATCCAATAGTTTTATTGGGGTATGATTAATCAAATATACTATAATAGAGAAGGCATAAGACTAGAATTTTAATGGAATTTCAGCTTAAAACATCGTAGCTAGTACCGAGTCAACCACATGCCTATGTTTGTGCTCTACAAATCCATTTTGTTTATGCGTGTGAGTACAAGAGATTCTATGTCCAATTCCATACTCTGATGAATATTTGGACAAGCCTTGAAACTCTCCTCCCTAGTCAGAATGCAAGAATTTGATTTTGAGACTCGTAACATTTTCAACATGGGTTTTAAAGACTTTAAAAGCTTGAATAGCAGCTGACTTATTTTTCAAAAAATAAACCCACACATATTTGAAATGAGCATCAATAAAGATAACATAATATTTGAAGTCATTTGAACTCATAACAAGGGTTGTTCCCCACACATCTGAATAAATAACGTTAAGTGGCTGATGAACAGGGCTAGATTTATCAGAAAATGAAAGCTTATGACTCTTCCCTTGCTAACATTTCACACACATTATTCAAATAAATATTGTCATATGAAATGTTAAAAGAATTTAAAACGTGTTGAACTATTTTTGTAGTAGGATGACCTACACTACGACGCCAAATATCAAGAGTCACTCATTCATTGCTTAGAGATTTTTTATTCTCAAGCCAATTACCTGACTCATTCATCTTCAATTGATAGAGTCCATCACGACCTGCTCCTCGCAGCAGAATCTTCCTTGTATGTCGATCCTTTACACACCAAGAGTCAGCATAGAATTCAAAAACTACATTATTATCCAACGAAAGCTTTTGAACTGATATCAAATTTTTTGTCATCTTAGGGACATGTAAGACATCTTTCATAAGCAATTGATTTGAAAAATTGAAAAAACCAATGTGATTAATAGCCAAACCTCATCCATCTCTGATCTTGACGCCATCTGATCCCATGTATTCTTAATGAGATGAAAGGTTATTGATGTCATTTGTGATGTGGTGCATTGTGCCCGAATCTGGGTACTAATTATCATCGAAGAATTGCTGCCCTTGACCATTCCCTGGAGTGGTCATGTATGCATGTGGAGAACGTGGTTTAGTCTGGAGAAGGTTGGTGTACTGATAGCAAGATTTTGTGAGATGCCCATGCTTAGCGCATATTCGACATACGGGATGAGGTCAATTGAAGTTGTTAAAGTTTTCATTTGATCTCCCTCGACCACGATATCGCCCTTGGAATCCTCCTTGATCATCTCTTCCTCTATTATTAAAATTTCTATTTTGATTGGAATTTAACCTTGTTTCTATATTCGTCCCAGGACTAATATTTTCCGATCCATTTTCTTCAGATTCTGTGAATCTGGCCTCTTGAATTAACAGCATTCCATGAATCTCATTTAGCGAGACCGGATCAGCCCTAATCTCGATCGAAGTTTTGAATGCCAGATATTCATTTGGCAAACCTTTCAATATTTGCGTAATCATATCATCTTCACTCACCAGTTTTGATGCTATATCCAATTGATGGGCTATTGACTTTAATTTTTGAAAATATTCATATATTAATTTTGATCTCTTTTTGATATCTTGGAGTTGAGATTTTAATTGCATCACTCTGGATCTCGTGTGTGCAGCATACGATGTCTTTATGGCAGACCATACTTCAAGCGATGAAAACAGACCAACTATTTGACTGTGAATTTGCTCAGTGAAAGATGATAGGATCCAACTTAACAAGGTCTGCTTTCGCCTGAGCCAATCTATATAATCTGGGTTGAGTTCAACAGAATCCTTAAATTTTGGTGGAGCAGGCTTGCTCCCATCAACGAAACCCATAAGATCGAACGAGTTCCAATCGTTCCATTATCAATGAGTGGTGTTTCAAGAATTGATGATTTATGAACGTATTATGTTAAATTTAATGCCAGATAAAGGGGTCCAGAATTCATTAATTCCTCTATAATCCATGGTCATGTGAATACCTAATAATCTTTGTGCTGTTATTAGAAATGAAACATTCAATCCCTTATTTGACTTTATGCAAAAGATGGTGATGCTTAAATTCTTGTTGCTAAGAAAAAATTTATCATGCCAAACCCCTGATTCACCACAAATTAAAGTCAACATGAGGGGTTTCATATATGCACCATGTAAAAATTCAACTTTCTATTTTCCATGGTTATCCACATAATATTGACATAGCCACACCTATATTTATAATCCTACTTTACAAAGATACCTCTTGAAAATGTAAACTTTTTTTTCTATATGCTGATAGTATCCTACAAACTGACCTCATGTTTAATTGATTGATTCACTTATTTATAGGATAACCAATCTGCAAATATGTCCAAGTTAAGCACTTAAGTGGTGATTGCTACCTTGTTGTCAAGCTTTCCTTCCCAATGTAGAGCACCTCACAAAGGGAGTGTGATCCTTGAACAAGGCCACATGCCCTAGAAGTTTATCCTTTCTAGAGAAGCTTGTCCCACAGGAGCACTGCCACCTGAGATCCCCACAGTGTTTCTCATGAGTTCTCAGATCAGCCAGCACAGAAAACTTCTTACTATTGCACCCCTTGCACATATAGACCTTAGGGCAGTGGCTTCTCTTGTAGTGGTTCTTCACACATATCATTGATTTCAGAGGTTGGAATTTTGCATGGTTCTTGTTCCACCTGCACCCTTCATGTGGGCAAGAGTATTTTCTAGGCATGGGTGAGTCTTGATCCTTGTCTAGGCCATTGGTGTTGGTCTTAGGCCTTACCAATGCAGCATTGGTCTTGTATTCATCTCCATGGGCTCTCATATGCATCCTTAGGTTTGCACCCCTTTTGAAGCCCTTGCCACATATGTGGCAGTAGTGGGTGAACTCAGCCAACAGATCAGCTGGGCTCAGTTCAATAATTTCACAAGAGGGTTTCTCAAGAGCTCCAATCTTCTCCCTATGGAATCTCAAGCCAGTATGACCACCATGGTTTACTTGAGGAAGATCATTAAAGATATCTAAGATCAACCCATTTAAGGGATCATCTAAATGGACACTATCCTTCATCAAGACCCACTCATCACCTTCTAGAGAGCTGCTCTTGTTAGGGGCTCTAGCATGACCAAGTCCCCCTGGCAACCCTTCAGCTAGCCTTGGAACACCCTGAAATTTTGTGGGGTCCAAGCCAATATTGTTCTGGCAGATGGTCATCATGGATGATGTTGTAAAGACCACCTCTTGCATGATGCTCCCAACCTTTGAAGCAATTGATCCTTGTTGGTGTATTGGTGCTTGGGGTGATAGCAAGAGCTGAATCAATGCCTGAACTTGTTGAATTTTGTCATGGAGAATAGAAAGGTTGTAGAAGAACTCTTGCTTCTCCATCTCTCTCTCTCTCTCTCTCTCTCTCTCTCTCTCTCTCTCATGTGTCAATGACTCCCAAGAGTGGTACATATAAGTCGAATACTGGACCCTCGAAAAACCTTCCCCGGAACGTGCGGCCTAGTTAAAACCATCGACAAAAGAAAGCAGGCTAAGTATTAAAAGAATTTGCCATTGTCTCAAAATATATAATATAATTTTTTGAGTACCTCTTCAATGTCCCTTTCAGCATAGTCCCCTCAGATCGGAATCCCCTTCTTTGGCATTGTGCCTATGTCACGAGGAAACCCTTCAGCGCCTCTTTTGGGACTGTTCCTTAAAAACTTCGAGGCATATTGCTTGGGAAGATCTTAATATCACCTGGGACGAACTACTCTTTCCTAAACAGGTGCTGGTAGAGGATCACCTAAATCATCGTGGCAAGGAGTGGAGATTTGTATGGTGGGTTTGGTGGTTGCCGGCTTGGAAGCTCATTTGGTTTGAGCGTAATGATGGTATTTTCAGGGGGTTTGAAACACAGTCCGGATCACCTTTTTCTTCACCTGAAATGGGAAATTTGCAGCAGGGTGCTTAGGAAATAGCCGGGCAAGGACATACGGTGGATTGATACGAACAAATCGGTGTTCTAAAACCTAGTTGTATGGGATGCCCATTCTTTGTCCTGATCTGATTCCGATCTGTTATACTATACTGTTCTGTTTTTTCTGTGTTCTGATTTTTTGGCTTCCTTGGTTTTAGACTGTTGCTTTGTACCTGGTGGTGGGTGATATCTCATCACTCCCATACATTCTTGTATGCTTCTTTAATCCTGAAATTGAATGAAATTATTTTGAGTGCCTCATAGTGTCACAATTTTACGTTCTGCTAGCATCATATATAATTATTATTGATATATTTATGCATGAACAGTGTTACTAATATTTTCATGTCATTTATGCACCACATCATCAACCACATTGGTCATCACTGCCTATGTTGAAGGCTTGGGGGGCCATGTCCAAAGGAGCCTTCATCCAATAGGACTCACCGGGTTTTGACTAGCCTCCTCTTATCAGGAAATTGGTTTAAGCCTCTTATCAATAAGCTTTGCTACATATATAGACTCATTCTTAGGGTTAGGCCATGATATATGGAGTGATGTTGATTATTATTCTTACATGCAGTGAAATGCTTATGGACTCGCTCCTAATTTGATGGTCTGTGATATTTTTCTTTATCATGAATTGTGAGCCGTAGATTTTTCACCATCTCAAAAAATAAAATCTAATGCTAATATATCCGACAAATTGTGTTTGCAAGTTTGCATCAACAGGAGCCATACGATCTAAGATCGGACGTTCGGAGGATCACCATCCATGGAGGCGGGAGGCGGATCCGGAAAAAGCGGGAGGCAGTTGGGGAGGAAATCAGCGAGGGGGTGGCGGCAGTGGCCAAAGGGGGTGGGGGAAACGATGTTGGAAGGGGCGGTGGGAGGGGAAACATCATTTAGCAAGGAATCCAAAGTCCTCTGCAGATTGGAGGAGATGTGAAGGAAGGGGCGGTGGTTGGCAGAGAGACGAGGAAGGTGCGGTGGGAGGTGGGGAAGGAGATAACAGTGGTCGGTGGCATGGTATTGGAGGTGGGGTCTGTGGCATAGTGTTGGGTGGAAGGCGAAGAGGAATGGTGGTGGTGGTGGTGGTGGTGGTGGTGGTGGTGGTGGTGGTGGTGGTGGAGGCTGGTGAAGGGGCGGCAGGAAAAGGTGGCGGAGAAGGAGCGGCAGGAAAGGGACGGCGGCATGGAGGCCGGTGGTGAAGGTGGAAAGGAAAAAGAAGGGAAGCCGATGGTGGTAGGAGAAAGGGGAAAGAAAAGAAACTACGCAGGAGCCGTTTATCTTAGATCGAACGGTTCATGTTGGTGCAAAGCAAACAAAGTTTATATATATATATATATATATATATATATATATATATATATATATATATATATATATATATATATATAGTGGTTCTATACCATTGGGTCGTGTATTTTTTATAAAAAAAATATGATTTTTGAATGCTTGAAGATTTATAAAAAGTATGAGCTAAAGCTTTAAAGAAATCTCATTTATACATTAATATGTGACTATTCAAAAGCTGGTTCTTATAAAACTAAGCATGCAGATTACATTTGTAGGGTTAAATTAAAGAGAAAAGAATTAAAAAATGTATAAAAATTTCTTATATCTAGTGATTGTATATATTTATATATATGTGCCACCTACTAACTCCATCAGACAATTATGACACCAAACTAACCTAAATGTTCATGTCTGGGGATGCGGTCAGGCATTTTGCCATCAAACTAACCTGACTGGCAATGGCAGCTTTGAGTAGCAAACTTCAAAACATGAACAGAACTATTAAGTGCCAGGCTGGTCCAGTGTATCTTTCACTTCATCAATCCTTGTCTTCATCTAATTTATACAATTAAAAAACAATAATAATAAAAACTTCCTCATCATAGTATCAGTCACTTGTACTGTCATATGTCATGGGAAATGGGCGTGGAGGCCAGGAGCAGTTTCGATCATGGTCACCGATATCACCAACTTTTTTAAAATATCGCAAGAGATTATACCCACAAAATGTGTTTTTTTTTAAATATCGCTTACTTTGAAAATAAAGGGGTTTTAACCTGATAATTAACATGATAAAAGCACTTTTTCCCTAGTTTTTGGTACCATTTATATTTTTTGCTTTTTTTTTTCAAAAATCACTAGATTTTCCCTCAACATTTTTCTGAAAACAAGATTTGTGACCATGATGTGGATGTAGCATTGGATAAACCGACTTGAAAGTGAGAAAGGGAGTCATTCTTGTTTCTTTTTTATAACAAGTAAAACTACTTAAGGCAAGCCCCAAAGGGTTTGGCACAATGGGATTGGGCCTTGCCTACGAGACGTGCATTGATACTATTGGGATTCGAACTTACAACGTCCCAACACAAGGTGACGTGCACTAGCTGCTCCTAACAGACAAGTGGAGCCCCCCATTGGTTTATGGGTCTCACCCCTTGCATAAACCAACAGCCGGCATAGGCCTTGGGGGCAAGAGTCCAAACCTCGAAGTTTTATGCCTCTAAGGTGATGACCATAGGTACGGCAGGATAGCTTTCTTACGCTAGATTTCTCACTTAGTTGACCACCAAGCTTGAGAAAATAAAGTAGAGTGTCCAATTCTCTACCTTTCTTGGGTAGTCTGCTTGCCGCTTTCTCGCTTGGTATTTTCTCACATTGTTTGTGAGAAAAATCTAAGTTTGCTACTCTTGTTTAGCATAGGTTTTATTTTCCTAAGCTAGTAGAGTACTTTTTCCTACTGGGAATGCCCTTTCTCACATAGGATCCTAGTTAAAGTAAGATTCCTCTGTCAGATTTTCAGCTCACCGTTGAGTAGGAAGACTTTGCCAGCGCAACTAATGAGGGCTAGGGCTTCATAAAGTTCGAGTAAGTATTCTCTTTACTCTTCTTGTTATTACTTTATTGTGATTTTGTTTTCCTGCCCACTTTGCACTAATTTGCATACATTGTCTCCATTTTGTTTGAGCCTGGGGGTGGGTTCACTACTCTAGGCTTAAGGTGCTTTAAGTAGACTTTAGAAGATCAATTTTTTTAGAAAGTCTCAACATTGGTTGGACTATCCCCCCCAATTTGGGCAGGAACGGTCTGGTCTTGTACTAGCGAAAAAACATTTGTTTTAAAAGAAATTGGTTTTTAAGAAAAATATTTTTTAAATACCTTTTATTTCCAAAGATAGGATTTTGGTCCTATTGTCTTTGATCCCATATGCAGTTTCATAAAAAAACACTCAAAGGTAGTTGACAAAGGATTTGGGGCCTCAACCTTCTCTTTACTCATTGCTCTTTTTGAATGTAGAACCTTCCATCAGATCGCTTAGGACATATGAGAAGGGATGCCCACTCAAACTCATGACATTGTTTAGTTTGAACACTTTAGTTCTTGATAGAAAAAGATAATGAAAATAGAAGTATCTTTTCACTTATATATATATATATATATATATATATATATATATATATATATATATGTAATTGTTCCTTTTATATATTCTGAAAACAAAAGTGATTTTGCCTATAAAAAAATGTTTATCATTCGTCTGTTATTATTGTTCTTATATTGCATTTAGTTCATCTATGCAATTTTTCAATTGGGGTATAAATTAATCTCTGAACTTATTAAAATAAGGTCCATACTTTATGGTGAAGAAAGCATTCATCAAGTTAGCAATTTAATTATAAAACCATTCAGTAGTTCCCACTTCTCAAATCTAGTAGAATTGTGAAATTTATTCTGGTTTCAACCATCTAGATCTTGATAGGCCTAGGCATATGGCCTAAAGAGTTAGGAGTTCCGAGGGTTTTTTTTTTATAACCAGCCCGTCATGTGCTTAAACTAATCTAATTCAATAATTCAATAGTTCTATATCTTCATTATATATATACTCTGGTAAGAAACCTCTTAGTTTGAACTCATAGGGAGAAATTGTTTTGATCAAATCTAACACCATGGATGTGTTCAGCATGCTAAAAATAGTAAGAATCAACCTTTAATTTTTTATTGTATCTTTTGACAAAAAAATATGATTTTTTGAGAGTTGAAAATTCGGTACATTGTAGGCATTGATTTTTTTTGCATGTATTTTTTGTTTAATCTAAACTTATTGATGTGGTATGTGTGCTTTATTTAGTAGAAAACATGTATTAGTTGAAGTATTTTTTATGTTTATATTTATTTTTAACTCAATAAAAAAATCAATTGTATATATTGCACCAAAAACTTGATTAACTACCAACGGGGCTCCGCATGGTTGATATGAGCTGTCAGTGCACGTCTCCTTATGGTGGAACATTGCGGATTCAAAACCCAGTGGTACGTTGCTTGCCTTTCAAACAAAAAACTTGATTAACTACAAATACAAAAATTTTGTTAAATTGATTTGATCCAAAGCATGTTTTTTTTTTGTAAATAAGCAACCATAAATACATCTACAGGTTTGGACTAAGCAAAAAACTTCACAAATATGTTTTTTTAAAAGGTCTGGGGCTGTCTGCTAAGTAAATGGCTTGGAAGATACACATTACTCTCTCTCTCTCTCTCTCTCTCTCTCTCTCTCTATATATATATATATATATATATATATATATATATATATATATATATAAAGAAGAAGGGGCTTATGCTAGGGCCTTATAAAGGGTAAATGACTGCTACTTGAGCTTTTGTTTTTAGATCACAATTTTAAATAACTAGCATCATGGATAAACCCACCTGTCAAGTCATCCCAACATTTTTTTATGACAATAAACCCTCATCGATGGGCCTGCCCCATATAAGGTAAACCCTGGGTGGGGTCACCGACACCCAAGCCCTTACAGAGCCCACCAGTTAAAGGCACCCGCACACCCGGTGCGAGTCAAACCTGGGACGAAGGGATCAGCACCTTCACTTCAGGCCTCCTGCCACTGGGGTGGGTGTTCAAGCAATCCCAACATTATGAACAAGTTTCCAAGCTAGTCCTTAATGAAATGCTCATGTAAATGGATGTTACCTAAATCAAACTAATGAATGGTTGTTGATTAATAAATAAGGTCATTGTGGTCTTAACAAGCCCATGAGTTATTTTAAAACTTACACATGCCATGAAACATAACAGAAAGGAATTCTTTTTCTCCCCTTTTATGCATAAAAAAAAAACTACCATGTCTTTTAGATACCTATCAAAGCTCAAGCTCAACTTTTAGAACTTTTTCTTTTCATTTTCAATCTCTTTCACCTTCCTTTAGCTTCTTCAAACTATTTTAGTTGTTCTCATGGATTGAAGTCTATGGTCATAGTTGCATAAAAAAACCAAGTTATAAAAGTTTTGTCTTTTTCATTTTTTTGTTGGTTATTTGTTTTTTTCTTTATTTTTGAGTTGTGATTGGAGGCTGGAGATTGAATGGAGTTTTAGATATCAATGTTTATTTGTTTAGTACATGTTTTAATCATAGTTGGGGGTGGAGGATGGAAATGAGTTAGGTCTGAAAAGTCCTAATGTTTTTTTTCTTTGCTAATGTTGTATGGATTATATAACAATTTATGAGTTAGATCTGAAAAGTCCTAATGCTTTTTTCTTTGCTAATGTTGTATGGATTTATTAACAATTTATCTGTACGAGTATGGTTGGCTATGCCGACCAAGATGGGAAAATTAACCATGGTGTCACATCCTCATGTTAGGTCTGTTTCAAAGTGCTTACCCACTCAATTTAACGTGAAGTACGACAAGTTATTATGCAATTATAAAATATATTGTTTTAATAGGCATTTTTTCAATGGTCAGACCCCCTCCCCATTGTTTTAATTGACACTATTGTTTTTTAGTTGATTCAGAACAATTCACTTGAGTATAGGCCTATTCAGCTGAATAGTTGGTCAAAAGATACAGGGCCAATACAGATACTGACAACATTAGGGATGGCAGTGGACTGAAGAGAAAAGAGACCCCGCCCTACCCATTTGGATCAGGGATGGAGGACATGAAACAAGAATGGAGGTTGAAATCAAAATCCGTGCCGGAATGGAGGCGGGGATGGACTTACGCTTTCCCCCACCCCGCCTTGCCTCGCCCCGTCCTGCCCCATCCCCAATCCCCGTTAGTATAATGCTAAAATACCCTTTAATGATAGCAGTGGACCAAGGAGAAACGGGGCCCCGCTCTGCCTCCCGACGTTTGGATCAGGGATAGAAGACATGAAACGGGGATGGAGGTAGGAATGAAGGTTAAAATCAAAACCGGTGCCGCAGAATTTTGAGATGGGATGGAAGTGGCGACCTTGATAATATTGATGCCAACCCCACCTAAACAGTAGTTTTTTAGGCTTAAGTAATCCAAAAGTTATATATGAAACAAACAGGGGCGTAGCTAGGGGGGGGGCAGGACTGGGCTGTAGCCCAGTCCTGCCTCCCCAAACAGTTAATTTTTTTTTTTTTTTAAAGTCCAGTCCTAGCCCTGCCCTGATTCCATATGAAATAGATTTTTATCCATTTTTTAGCCCAGCCCTGACTGCAGCAAATAGTTTGATTTGTCCATATGAAATAGATTTTTATTAATAATTGTAGCCATTTTTATTTTATCTAAAAAAAAAAAATTCGGGGGCGCTGCCCCCCGAACCCCCGACTATCACACAAATAAATTTTTTTTTGCTACACCCCTTTTGCCCCCCCCCTCACATGAATCCTAGCTACGCCCCTGGAAACAAACACTTTGACAATTTTAATGCTAATCTTGAAAATGTGAAAGTCAAAATAGGAGTGATAAACCATCAAATCAAACCAAAGAACAAGACTTGAAATCACTAAACGTAAGCATGGATTTCAAAAGTGAGACATATACCAACTTCAATTGTAAATAAAAACTTGCAGATAATCAATGGAAAACTGCCTTATGATGTACGATGTAAACGGGTCAGATCTAGGCATTACCGAGCCTAACTTAATCGGGTTTGACCTAATTGGATTGGGATTCAGATTCAAATGAAAAAAGATAAAACCAAACCTGGATCTGACTTAAAACCCGATATTTAATTGGTTCAAGTTTTTAGTTGGATTGAGGTTCAGGATTGAATGCAAAAAGTAATACCAGACCCGACTAATGGGATTAAGGTCAAATGTCAGGTTACATCCGACCCGTTGACACCCCTAACTAAACTAAAGAGCAGCATTTTGTGCAACATGAGGTCATCTTGATTACCTACTCGAAGGAGAATAAATAAGGCTCATTAAATTATAGTATTTTTCTAGTAACACAAAGTAGTGATAACGATAAATCAGAAATACTCAACGTAGCTGATAAGAGAACCCTATCACTTTATAAATGTGCACCAGGTTTAGGGAAACCAATCAGGTGACAGTACCTTCTTGGCAGTAAGAATGAAATTTGGGAGGTTTATCTTGTAATCCTTTGATTAATGCTTTCATTTTCATGTGTTTCTTTCTATCCTTTTAAATAGTGACGGCCCTACCCTTTAAAGGCTATTAAAAAAAAAACTTGAGGGAAAAGTTTAGGGCACTTTTGGAAGAAAGAAAAACTCTTATAGGAAAAGAAAGTTTTGTCTACGAGAGTTTTTTTATAAGAGAAGTTTTTTAAAAAAAGTTTTTCACTTGTTTGCGTAGCATGAGAAAATGTGAAAAAAAATGAAAGAGAGGAAGAAGGTGGTAGTGATAGTGTGGGTGGTGGGGAGTGTAAAAATAAATTCTCTTGGTAGAAAACACTCCCCCCCCCTTTCCTATGAAAGAATATTTTTTATCAAAAAGTGTACTTTTATAAAAGTTCTCTCGGTGAAAAAGTCTCTCTCTCTCTCTCTCTCTCTCTCTCTCTCTCTCTCTTTTAGAAGGGTCAAAAAATTTGAACAGAATTTTTTTAATTTGCATCACTTTTCCTACGTTTTTCTCGCTTCCAAATGTGCTCTTAGAGTAGATCACAGGGACAAACCCAATGTTGTCAGTATAGACTTGAATCATCATGGATTGTATCGGCTAAAAATCAATATGATACCAACCTGAATCAGTTATTTTTAAATAAATATAAAAAATACTGAAAATTATTTTTAAATATTATTTTAATGGTTTTAACACGTGTCACATTCTGATTGACACAAAATATTTTTAAATTATTAATTTTTTAGCTGATTCAGAACAATTCACATGAACTGTTTTTTTTAAGGCAAACTGGGGTTAGACAGACCCCTACTAGATATCTCTTAAGCCCCATGTGGCAGAGAGATTCGAAACCTGGGCCTTCCGCTTGTCACATGGGATACCACCCCGATTCACCAGAATTATACGATTCAAGACCGACACGACAACATTGGGACAAACCATTTTAGCTAGGTGTCCATGGTGACTCGAGTAGACACAGATTCGTATGGCCATTATTTTAATACCTTTTTATTATTTTTAATAATATTTAAATACAAAACACTTTTAAATATTAAAATTTTAAAAAATAGTCTTTATTGAATAACAATTAAAAAAATTCATGCCCCATTTTTTTTGAAGATTTATGCAGTTGTTGCCAAAAGATTTTGTTTTTTTTTATGCCCGAAAGGGCTCCATTCATCCGGTAGGGGCGACTTGTAAACATCAGCAAGCTAGAGAAACATCATGAGTTCGAAACCCACATGGCTAAAAGGAACATCATGAGCTCGAAACACATAAGGGTGTCCTTCGCCATAAACCAAAAGCCGGTGTACTACCCAATATTGTCAGTATCGGTATCGACCCTATATCCTTTTGGCGAACGATTCAGGTGGATCAACCGGTACCGATACTCAAGTGAATTGTTCTGAATCGGCCAAAAAATCATTAAAAAGTATTACGGTTTGTGATGGAAGGTATTTGGCTTGGCTTACCCAAAAAAAAGGAGAAAAAATTGCTTGGGCTGGAAATGTACATGTTACCTACGCTTTCGGGAATTAACAACAACAAAAAAAAAGAATTTGGAAAACTGTGGGTCATGTTTTTCAAACATAATAGGTCATGAGGTAGGTGATCATTTTCTTATATTGAATAAGTACACAAACCTCCTGTGATTATTGATATAAAACAATCAATAATTAAGGCATTATTAACATCAAAAAGTCAATACCCCTTGTAAGTAGACCGGGGAAATTAATTATATAAGTATTATATACATGGCAAACATATCATAGACATTAATTTGTTTTATGTCAAGTGCTGAGGTATGTGTACGTATGGCTTCAAATTTTTCAAAAACATCAACCAAATAGCCACATGATTCATGGAAATTCAAGTGCTGCTGTAGGTTGAATTGAATAAGTGAATATGCTTGAGAGCAAGGGGCAAGATAAGAGTGCTTCATGTTTCCGGAGCAGATCAGTGATCGGGCCCGAGTACTTAACAAAAGGGGAATGAAAACTTCTCCAATGGAAACCCTCCAAAACCTTCTCAATGAAAAATTTTTGGTGTTTTTTCAAAATTTTGACCGTAGAGATGTGTTCAGCATGATTGATTTATCATAAATCGATAATTGGATCATGAATATTTTGGATAGAAAAAATGGTATTTGGAGCCTCAAAATTTTATGAAAATTGTATGTTGTTGATTTTGATACTTATAAAAACTTATTAATGGATCAGCATCAAATGCTCCAAGAACTGATTCCTATACAAACAAGTATATAGATCACATCTGAATGGTCTGAATTTTGAAAAAAAAATACCAAAAATCCAATAAAACGTTCATTGAAGAAGTTTGGAATGGTTTTTCATTGGAAAGGTTTTCATTTCCCCTTAACAAAATACTCGGGACAGACAAAATGCAGAAAATCGCTGTGCATGAGCGATTTTCTGTGTTTCGTGATTTACACAGAACACAGAAAATTGCTACACAAGCAATTTTCTATGTTTTGTGATTTACACAGAATATCGCTGCATGCAGCAGCAATTTTCTGTGTTTTGTGTGACCCTACTCGGGCTTGATTATCTAACCATGCCTCTCATGTTTTTTTTTAAAGAAAAATAAAATTATGAATTAACTCTTAAGATGAAAAAAATTACATCCAAGATTCTAAGTGATGAGATATCAACCCTTTTTGGTTTCAGACTATACTCTACTTCAATAGAGCAAAAGACCAAGGCAAAGGCAGCCAATAAGAATAGCAGAAAGAGCATACTCTCTCTCTCTCTCTCTCTCTCTCTATATATATATATATATATATATATATATATGTGTGTGTGTGCAACAAAAAAAAAAACAAATCATGAATAAAATAATGTACGAAAAATAATGAAAAAACAAACATGATTGTTCAACAGGTAATCAGCAAGTAGATGTTTGCTGAGTTCTCTCTGTACTGCTTATTAACAAAGACAAGGATCTAGCGTATTATCAGATAATCGCTACAACTTGGAGAAGCCATATCAAGTTAGTTTGCCAGTACTAAATTAGTCAATGTATACCTAGAAACTCAAAAGTGCCTAACCTTTTTCTTTTTTTTAATAACCAAACAAAAAAAAAATCTATTTTCTGCCCACCGGAAACAATAAGTTGACTCGATCGTTCCTTGTTCTAAATGTACATTGGTACAAAAGCAAAAGTACCCTATAGCTTAGGGATGGCAGTGGACCCGGGCGGCCCGGTCACAAAATTCCCCCCTCCCTTCCCGCCTTCATCCCCGCACGAGTTTTGATTTTAACCTTCATCTTCGCCTCCATCTCCGTTTCATGTCCTCTATCCCCGGTCCACTGCTATCCCTAAAGGCATTTTAGTTATTTTACTAACAAGGATTGGGGACGGGGCAGGGAGGGGGAAAGTGTAATTCA
Organism: Nuphar pumila; assembly: GCF_984573655.1. Classification (NCBI taxonomy): domain Eukaryota; kingdom Viridiplantae; phylum Streptophyta; class Magnoliopsida; order Nymphaeales; family Nymphaeaceae; genus Nuphar; species Nuphar pumila. The sequence goes on along the minus strand of NC_143252.1, from coordinate 28,799,320 downwards.
TCCTCGCCTCCATTCCTACATGGGTTTTGATTTTAACCTTCATCCCTGCCTCCATCCCGGTTTCATGTCCTCCATCCCTGATCCAAATAGGACGAGACGAGGCGGAGCCCCATTTTCCCCCGGTCAACTGTCATCCCTACCATAGCTTCAACCTTTGGGAAAAGGACTTCACATGCTACACCCTAGCTAGATGAGTGGGGCAATCGTGAGTGGAAAATGTAATGTGGTTCTAATTTCACCCAACTCCATTAATCCAAACCAAATGTTGTCAGTATGGGTGCCTATTGGCCTGTATGGTCCGATACATATAGTATCAGCAGAAAATTGATACGCATCACCCTTGAATCGGCTATTTTTTAATAAAAATTAAAAATTAAAATTATGTATTTTTAAATATTATTTTAATGGTTTTAACACGTCACATTCTTATTGACAAGTAATTTTTTTTTTTTTTGGATTCACTTATCGTTATCGGCCCGATACACCTGAATTGTTGGCCAAACTATTCATGGCCGATACCGATACTGACAACATTGATCCAAACACGAATAGGAAGTCAAAATGGGGCTGATGCAAAGTAACAAAGCAGGTCTTCTGGCTTAGTTTAAAGTTCACTACTATCATCCATTCAGGCTTTGATGTTTCATATTGAGAGTGGGAAACCCTGAAGTCTAAACCTTGTGAAATTATGAGAGCTTGTTTCTTTAATTGGAGTCTGAAAAAAGTGAAAAAAAGTAGATGTTTGTTTTTCTTTAATTGATTGTTGTAAATAAAACATGAGAAAAAATTTAAAGTCATTTTTTCATGAAGAAATATTTTCCCTTTTTAAAGTTTTGCCACTATCACTATATATGCTTGTTCCCTTGGGGTGCTTTAACCCTCACAGCACCCGTCTCAACTCGGATCCACTGATCTCTTAAATCATATCCTATGTGCACGGCCAATAACATGCCAACATTTTAATTAGAGATCATAGAAGAGATCAGTGGATCCCGATTTTGCACCTCCACTGGCTTAGGGCACTATAACGTATGTAGGGAAGCAAACGGTTCGGTTTCGGATTGGATGTGGCCAATATATACCGGTATTCGACTAATCAGGTGTTGCTTAAACGGATTCGAATTCTGATTCAGATTCGGATGGCGAAAAGCTCATAGTTTTAGCTTACCAAATGCAACTAAACAGAATCGAATTCGGTCAGATATTGGATAAAATCCTATTCATTGACAACCCTAGCTAATCCTATATCACATATATTGTGGTTCCCCATCATGCAACTCGAGTTTGGCATGGAAGTTTGAAAACTTTTTGATAAATAAGACACAAAGATATGGATTTTTTAGATTTTTCATAAATACAAAAACTATTTCTGTTATTTTAATGTATAAAAATATTTTTTTATTTAAGTATTATTATAAATATCAAATAGTGTGTCTGTGTCAAAGGTTGTGTCACCGTGTCATAACGTGTCCTATCCGTGTTGCCCAAAACATGCACTCTAAATGGCATTATCCCACTGTGACATAGATTACGATACCTCGACCTGAATCTGGTTGCACCATTTTTCGTGGGCAGTACGGTCATATTTCGAAAACCATATAAGGTATAAACTTTGCATCATCCGAATCTGAATCCAAAACTTTTTTAGCCAACATTTGATTGGATCTGGTATTACTCACATCCGACCCGTTCTGAACCGATTATATCCCAGAGCAGCCATTGTGAACAATGGGGCCCACACGTAGTATCCCCAGTTCCCCACCATCTAGTCATTTTAAATACCTGAGCTGACCCTGGTCAAGTTTAGTGGTGTCAACGGGTCCGGATTTACCCAGACCCGGCCCGTACCAAACCTTATAGGGTCCGGGTATGGTGATAAATAAGAAGACCCGATTAAGACCCGGGTCCAGACCTGAAAGTCAGATTAATACATAGACGTGGGTTTAGTTTGTGAAATTTTATACCAGACCCAGGCCTGACCCGAGTTTCGATTAAGACACGCATTTTTTCAATGTAAAAATGATAAAAAATTTATTATTTTACCAGGCATGGCACGGGTTTGTTTCATGTAGTTCTTATTGGTCCGGTATGGTTTCTCTTATGGTGGGTACAATTAAACCCAGGTCCAGACTTGATATCATACCCGAAAATCAGGACTAGGTCTGGTTTCATCTGGGTCCAAACCAAACCCGACCCGTTGACACCCCTAGTCATGTTCCTATGGGCGCACATGGCACGTGCATACATCAACCATGCACGTGATAAGTGTGCAAACATCCATAATGCCTTTGAAATCAGATCATGATGAGGTAAACAAAAGCATGGCTTGACTTCGAAACCCATGGCTGATTGTGCTGACAGACCCCAAAGAGACCCATAGAAATTAGAGGTCCTTTGAGTTTTTTGTCAACCACAACCATTCAATGGGTGTGCTCAGCAGGCGCACGCACAACAAACATGATGAGTAGAGCATGATGAAAGCCTACCCCCTCTTGCTAACCAAAAGACAGGCAATAAAAAACATAAGATACTTTGCAGAACAAGGATATCTCTCTCTCTCTTGGCTTCTTGGCTTGTATTTTCCCGCAGGTTCAATGTTGGTTGAACCTGTTTTCGCAATGTTGATGGCTATAGTTCGGCTCTCTCTCTCTCTCTCACACACATATATATATATATATATATATATATATATATAAAGACAGAGAGAGAGTAACGTGTAGGTACTTGAACATTAGCTAATTGACACATATCTATCGTGCTTTTGATGGATGGACAACGTCAAAAAGAGTTTTTTCGCCAAATGAGCAACAGCAACAACAAAAGTCACTGCCAAAGATCAATAACGACGATAAAAATTGCCTTTAAAGGTCAATATTGGAGATTTTTGTCCCCGCTATTTCAAAAACTCGGTTTTGACGTTAATTTTTTTTTTACGCTGGTCGTCCATCAAGCAGGCAATAGACAGTCAGCATGTTCAAGTAGCGTATTAAGTACCTAATGCTCAAGCACCTACCACTTTTCCTATATATATATATATATATATATATATATATATATATATATATATATATATATATATATATATATAGGGGAGAAGCCAAAAATTTAAACCACAGTGGCCACAAACATCCAGTAAAAAAAAAATTATTAATAAAAAATATACTAACAATATGTTTTCAAAAAAAGATCAAATGGTTTTTTTAAATCCAACATTATTTATATATTTGCTAATTGAAAAAAAAACGCCCCTAATTAAATATTTATGTAATTTGAAAAAAACAAAAGGAAACATTTAAATCCTAAAAAAATCTAAGATTTAGGGGTTTGATAACCAAAATCAAACACTCTTTGAAAGAATAGGTTTAGAGAATTAATTAATGAAATCATGTTTAATGATAGTTGAAAAAAAATAGCACAAAAAACCATAGAACTCTAATTGAACATTCATGTCATTTGAAAAAAGTCTAAATCAATACCCTAAATCTTAAAAAGAAACTCATATTTATGCTAATTAAAAAAAACCTTAATATTCTAACCTAAATCATGCATTCATTATTCATGCATAATACTAATTAAAAAAAAAAACAAAAACAGTAAACCCTAATTAAAAAGTATTCATGCTATTAGAAAACTAAATAAAAGAACCTAAACCCTAACAGCAATCATAATTCGTGCATTATGCTAATTGAAAAGAATTGAGACCAAAAGAATAAAAAAATTGATTTTTATTCTTCCATTTTATCCATAAAATCATCTACCATTATATAATTAACCAATACCAAGAGAATAGAATATTACATTGAAACAGCTCCAACTGTTATACTAATGATACAAAATAAGAAATACAATATGGTATCAGCTTTGTTGCTCCAATACACAATGAAAATGGAGATTACCCTATTAATAAATAGTGCCAAACTCACCGGATCACCGACAAAGCAATAACCATCTTCCCTTGTTTAAGTATAAGTATAGAGATGACTTTTGATAATGAAGCCTTCAAACCACATTTAGTAACAATGTTTTCTTTAAAACTGATAAGATTATATAGTAGTTTGGCTCATATGAATTTACAGCATAAATTTGAAATAACACCAAAAATCATACAATCATCTTTAACAGATGATCTATCTTGATGAAAAACACAAGCAACGAATCATCGGCGTATGCACTGCATCAATTGCATTACAGATACAAAATTAGGAGAAGAAAATCCTATACGGTATAAGACATGAACATAGGAAAATAAAATTAGGAAAAATAGTTCTAAACTCCTCATAAAGAAAAGAAAAACTTAACCCTAAAATCTAATTATTGAAATGCAACTATTTAAGAAAAAGTAAATCAAAATCCTAAATCCTAGTATTAACAATCAACAATCATAATTTTATATGCTAATTGAAAAAAAAACATAATAAAAACTTAAATCAAATGGTAATTAAAAAAAACACAAAAAAACCTACCCCTAAAAAGAAAGCTCACAAAGAAGAAATCATGTCATCTGCCAAGCTAGAGAGACCGTGAGACAACATATGGCCGAATACAGGTCACCTGCCTGAGCAAGAACTTAGAAGAGAGAGAGAGAGGACTTGTGTTCGGCTTGTGGTGTGTCGAATGTTGTGCTGTGAATGGCTGGAATCTAGTTGAGTTTGAAGGAGATACTAGAGAGAGAGAGGTGGGGTCAGGCTATCAGGGTCGGGGGCTTTTATATATATATATATATATATATATAGATAGATAGAGAGAGAGAGTTGGGAGTTAGGGCTCGGGGTTGGGGTGGGGCACAATCGTGCCTTGCCTTTGGGTCAGGCCCGAGCAATGCCCACTCTGACCTAGGGCACCTTTAATGTATGCTCTGATTTAAAGTGTATAGACACATGCCCACCCTCCCCATAATGTGACTCTGCCCCTATATATATTAAATATGTTGACCCTTCATATATATTTGATCTTGATATTTGTGAGAGGAGGTTTGCAAATATATTTATGTGAAATATTGACGTATATGTAAAAAAGTATGATACGTGGTTTCAGTTTCAAAAAAAATCATACATAAATTTATGCGAGTTTGGGAGGTATGCATAACAAAATGTGTGATTGTGGATTTAAGTGAGAGTTTGCACTAACCGATGAGCGGTATTCACAATTGCGAGGGGTAAAAAGGTCCTAACGATGTTGGATGTTGGACATATGCGAATTTGGACATAAGGAGAATATAAAAAATTATAGAGTTTTTAAAAAATCATATCAAATCATTCATACAGTACGATCATTTTCCATTTAACATATCTATGGGGTCAAATTTGATCAATATAACCCGCCTCTATGAGTCGCAACTAGCTAGGGGGTTTAGAACACACAAGTGTTGCCAATGTTTTATCACAAAAGAAACCTATGAAGATGAGCATTCTCAGTCTTCTTAAGATTAAATTTATGCTATTTTGTTCAGCTAAACCATTTTGTTATTGATGAAGGCATTTACTTAATATGCTTGTTCGACCATTGTTGGGAGGGAACTCATGTCATCCGATAGTATAATATAGGGGTGTCAATGGGTTAGGTTTGGTATCGGGTCCGGACGTGGGTTTAATCAGACCCACCATAAGAGAAATCATACCCAGACCCGATAAGAACTACATGAACATGACTCAAGTCATACCTACTTAAATAATATTTTTTATCATTTTTACATTTAAAATTTGTGGGTCTTAATAGGAACTCGGGTTGGACCCGTGTCTGGTATAAAATTTTACAAATTATACTCGGCTCCATGTATTAATCTGACCTTCGGGTATGGACCCGGGTCTTAATCGGGTCTTCTTATTTATCACCATACCCGGACCCTATATGGTTTGGTAGGGGTAAACCGGGCCCTTTTGACACCCTTAGTATAATATCTATGTTGGCCCATTTGGAAAATTTTATTGATAATTTGACTGTGTTTGGGAGTTGATCGTGGCAGTAAAATAGGAATGAGGATGGGAGGAAATCAGATACAGAAAACTATCCAAGGTACTTGGATGCCGTTAGGGATGCAAACGTTTCCGATTTCAGATCAGAAAATACATTGATAAGTTGGATTGCATCGGATCCGAGATAGCCAACATTTGCAAAAGCCCCATACTGAATCTGATCGGTTTGCAACCCTGGATGCCGTCCATCATCAAGATGAACAGCACCTAAAGGTTGTAAAAGAGATGGTCTCCACCTAGATGGGTCCCACAAAATTTTTGGATATCGTTCACTTTCTAGATCAACAACATCGAAAAATGAACCGCAGAGATTCGTTCAAAACAAGAAGCATTTGATGGTCTTCAGTGTCTTTCATTTTTAGTGATGGACGGCATCCAAGGTACCTTGACAGTTTTCTGTCCAAGGTCTCTTGGACCTGATCTGCTCTCCGATGGGAGAGGACTTGTCAACTTTATCCTGACGAGGATGTAGTTGAAATTGGGCGATGGGGGACTAAGCCCCTTACCATTTTTTCTCCTATCTTTCCTTCCATCTCCCAAACCCGAGACTCCAAACAGTAGAGACTGTGAGGGATGTGAATCCCAATCTTCCACTCAAGTCCAGCTCCCAAACAGAGATTTAGGATGCATAGCCGTACCAGATTTTTAGGAATGGTATTGGGTGCAGACCCAGGTCTAAACGGGTCTACTATAAGAAAAAACACACCCGGACCCGATAAGAATTACATGAACCAAACCCAGACCATACCCGGTAAAACCATATTTTTTATCATTTTTTACATTGAAAATTTATGAGTCTTAATCGAAACTTCGATCGAGTCCAGGTCTGGTATAAAATTTCACAAACTATACCCGGGTCCATGTATTAATCAGATGTTAGGGTCCGGACCCTATCGAGTTTGGTTCGGTTCGGGTCAGGGTAAACCAGGCCCGTTGACACCCCTACGTATAGGTTATTTGTTTAAACAGATGGGTGTATATAGCGGTGTCATATATTGATTTCAAATATAACATTGTGATTACCACCGGAAAAAAATACTACTTTTTTTTTAATTTATAACCCAAAGAAACCGCACAAAGACCTGGTCGCGCTGGCTCAGCCTACCATACCTACAGTTGTCGTGCCGCCAGTGTAAAACTCCTAAGCTCTCTTATTCATAGGCGGAGAGGGGGGGCAGAACTGGGCTGTAGCCCAGTCCTGCCTCCCGGCCCAGTTAAAAAAAAATTATTTAAAAGCTCAGTCCTAGCCCCGCCCTGATTCCATATGAAATAGATTTTTATCCATTTTTGTAGCCCAGCCCTGACTGCAGCAAATAGTTTGATTTGTCCATATGAAATAGATTTTTATTAATAATTGTAGCCATTTTTTATTTTATCTCAAAAAATACCTATGGTTGTCGCCTTATGGGCACCCCCAGTGAGCCTCCTAATTCGCTTTGCGAAAGGAGGCATCCATGTGGCCTCGAACTCGAGGTAGGGGAGACCTCTGTCTAAACCTGAGACCATCTGCATTTTCAAGGCTGGCCGGCCTCAAAATACTTATTCAGTGCAAAACACCTGAAATACAAGTGTTTCACATGAAATTGCTTCGTTGAAAGAGGGGGTGCGACTGCATTTTCATATGAAAACTATAAAAAGCATGGGACACACCAATTAATTGTTTGTTTCACCGATCACAGCAAAGTAGGTCACTTTCACACAGAAAATGGACTATCTTCCCACGCAACCCAGTGAAAACAATAAACCTTCTAGAGAGCTCTTACATATATTAGATGATAATATCCAGCCAGGATCAGGTGCCATCACATGACACACTTTGAGGTTTGCCGCTGGACCTGATGCCCTCTATCTTTAGCTCAGTTGTGGGGCCCGAAAGCGATGGAGGGCAGCCGGGTGCAGAGGCACACTCAAAGTTAGCCATGTGATGGCACCTGATCCTGGCTCATAATATCAGATGTTTGTGAAAGGTTTTTCCTGGTTTTGAAGTTTGAAAACAAGGTACTCAATACTAAGGTTGGTTTAACCTCGCCTCGTTTTTTAATATGGGCCCCTGGGCCCAAAAAAAATTTTAGGGGCCCATATTTAAGGTCCGAGCTCCCTTATTTTTATTTAATATAATATAAATATTTGAAATATTATATTTGTTTAATGTGAATGCAAATTTTATTGTTATTTTGATTCTTTAAAAAAAATGGAGGGGCTGCCCCCGAACTCCTACTATTAATAGGGGGCCCATTTTTTCCCTCTGCCTCAGGCCCCATAAAACACAGGCACGGCTCTGTTTTTAGTTTACAACTTTTATTTTCAGTATATAATATATATTTTAAATATAATATATATTTTTAGATTATATTCAGTTTCTTTTAAAATTATTTTATATTTATGTGATATTTAATATATATATATATATATATATATATATATATATATATATATATATATATATATATATATATATATATATATATATATATATATATTGTTGTGTCTCTATACTCACATTTTTTTAAATTACCGGTACCCGCACAGGCCGCACCCATGCCCAAGTGACATATATAGGTTGAAAATGATAGGAGCTAATTATTTTGTTCTGTCAATTGTGCTGATTTTTCACCCTGGAGAGGTCGGACGCAGGTTAAATTTTGTTGGGTGTAAACCGGATTCAGACTCGGATGCATATAGCTTATACTGAACCTAGATCCTATTATACATATACTGAGATTCAGATTCAGACTCAGATGTGAGAATGCTACCTCAGAGTCGTCCAAGTCCGAATCTGACTCGGACGTGGCCTTGCTTACCAAATCCGACTCAATGGGCTCGGTTCGGTCAGATATCTGACCCGAACCCAAAAAATTTACATCCCTACATATGTCAAATAAAAATTAAAATGAGTGCATGCAACAACAACTGATGGACTATGCCATGTGAATATGGGCACTAGTTGTGCATTATATAAATCTCTGAATGTTGTGGCATGTGACCATATAGCTTAGATGAAGGTAAACTTACATGGACGCCTGTCTTCCTCTTGTTAACACTATCCATAGTCAAAGAAAATGTTGCCTAAGAAAAACATGCATAAACACCCAACCGTATAACCCACCTTATTAAAACCCCATAAAAGTTCACAAATAAAACATTCAGTTAAGTAATGAACAAATAAAAGACTTATTCATGCATGCACTACACAGAAAAACTACAACTAAATTCCTCAAAAGAAACAAAACAAAACGTTCAATCTAATCAAACATACGCCTCAAACATATGAATACATAAAGCCACAAACATATAGATAATTTGAAATGAAAGAAATATCGAAGTTGCATGACTTTCCTACAGTTCTTTCTTTAATTCCCAAAATTTGTGTTTCCCTCTTGTATTCTTTTTTGTTAAGCTTTATATATGCAGGTCACACGCAACATCAAAGAAAATTAGAACTTTCTCTTCTCTTATTCTCTTGTATATTTCTATCTCTTTTCTTCTTCCTATACTCTAGGACACATATGCACACACACACACTTTCTAGGAGATAGCACAACTAGGTTCACATTTGAACAATTTTTGTAAGGGTGTCAACGTGTTGGGTTTACCCGGACTTGAACCGGGTCAAACCCTATAGGGTCTGGGTATGGTGACAAATAAGAAGACTCGATTAGTACCCACAAATTTTCAATGTAAAAATGATTAAAAATATTATTTTATCAGGTATGGTCTGGGTATGGTTCATATAGTTCTTATTGGGTTCGAGTATGGTTTCTCTTATAGTAGACCTGATTAGACCTAGGTTCGGACCTAATACCATACCCAAAAATCTGGTCCAAGTCTGGTCCCACCTTGGTTCGAATCAAACCCGACTTGCTGACAGGTTTTTGGCGTTGGTGAGGAGGTGAATGGAGTGAGGGGCATAGACATGGTGTTGGTGCAAGTGTGGAGAGTGGTTTTCAAGGGTAGAAGAAACCAAGGGAAAACAAAGGCAAGAAGCCAGCCGTAGGGAGGAAGTCATTGTCGGTTTTTCTTGTTTTTTAAACTAGACGTATGCAACAGAAAAGACCCATTGAAAGTATCTATTGTTTTTGCTTGATAGAAACTAAGAAGAAGATGCACTATTAGAAGCCAAATTGCATATATATATATATATATAGATAGATAGATAGATAGATAGATAGATAGATAGAAAGAGAGAGAGAGTGAGAGATTCCTAGAATCTAGGAACTCTCACATGAGAAAGGTATATGGAAAACTTGTTCAATATAAAAAAATATATAACAAAATTTGTTATAGGTCCCCTGGTCCATGCTTTAAACCCTATAAAAAGATTAGGCTTGATTGACGTACGATTCGGCCAGAAATAAATTCTGGAACAAGGACCTTCAAAAATGCCAACAGAACTTGCAGAATTTGGCTTTTTATGCGTAACAGGTTTTATAAAATCGATTTAAGCATGATAGGTGTTAAATTTGGATTTACTGATTTTTATGCATGATCTATGGTATGCCAATTCTCTTCTGTTAAAATTTTAAAAATTATAGAGTGCTGAAAAATTGTAAAAATTCAGTGAAGAAGGTGTACTCTGAATAGGGAACAAAACCATCTGTTATCTCCCATCTGAGTTTGACAGTGAATGAAGGACCCATATAAAGTGGAATCTGGTTAAATTTAATTATGGAGATTTTTATGGGATGTTGTTGGTATGTACTCTATTTATGGTTTAATTTTTAGAATTTTTAGCAATCATATTTATCCTATAAAATCTTGTACTGAAATATATGCAAACCTGTCCCAGTCAGGGACATATTTCACCTCGTTTGGAATCTTATTCAATTTAAAATAGTTACAGGTTTCAAAAATTGGGTTAAAATCCCTTGTGTTTGAGACAAAACAAGGGATGATCTATTTTTTTTTATTCCGTTAAAATTTGGATTTTTTAGGGATTTATAAGTTAGGGGTACAGAAATGGTGGGACAAACAAAACACTTGGTTCTATCTGTCAAAAATGGATTTGAAAATGAGTTTCTGAATTTTTTTACAGGGAAACATTATTGTATGATCTGGGACATCTTAACGGTGTCCTAGATAATTTTATTTGGAATTTTTCTGAACATAAAATAATTTTAAATGATTTTATGAAAATCAAGTTTCAAATGTTGGACGAAATCCCTGTGAAAACAAATAGACAGGGCGCGTACCTGGATTCGCCATTATCGTGTAGGTAGTTCGGCGTTCTCCTCAGCCGGTCGATGCCCACAATGAGCCCAGGCCTAATGTCGATCGTGAGCAGGACCCGTTCCACTGAGCCTGAATGCAGAACTGTATTTTGGTATGGAAAAGTTACGAAATCTCATCATTTTCGTAACCCCAAAACCACATATATAATGGAGGAAATTGGGCAGTTACGTGAATGTGGTCTCTCCACATTCACGTAACTCCCACCCACTATCTCCATTAACAAGCCACTTACGTGACCCACTAAAGGGGTGTCAAACCGGGTCAGACTGCGGGTTGGACCCGTAAAACCCAAAATGTCCAACATTCTCCCACTTGACCCATTGACACCAAAAGTGTACTAAATCGAGGTGTATATCGTTATCTCGATTTAATTCTTTATGTGGGTTTACATGCCACCCTTTATCACAAGGATGAATCGTATGAGTCAAGGATATGAACACTCCTTTATGAAATGTCATATTTCCTTGTATTACATTACAATTCACCTTCAGTGCTTAGGCATGTAAAGAAATTACCTTTATGAATAGGTTAGTCTCACACCTATTCTATTGGTCCTTTAATATTGTTATTCTGCTATTCTCTCTAACCCATATGAGAGATTCTTTATGCAAAATCAACAATAACACAAAACCTTAGAGAATCAAAACATAAACACAAATGTGATTACTTAATGTATTGTCATACATCAGAAGGAATCAAAAAAAGACCCATCCCCTTTACATGTTGGGAATACAATCCCGGTGCTAGCCCTTTAGTAAGGGGATCCGCAGTCATTTCCTTCGTCCCAATTGTATCAATACATACCAGATGATTCTCAGTCCTTTCTTTAACAACAAAATATTTTAACTCCATGTGTCGACACGATGTTGAGCTCTTGTTGTTATTTGAAAAGGACACGACTGCTTCATTATCACAAAAGATCTTTAGTGGTCTCTCAATAGAGTCCACTATACCAAGACCCATAATGAAGTTCCTTATCCAAATGGCCTGTGACGAAGTCTCGTATAGAGCAATAAATTCTGCCTCCATGGTATGAGCAACAGTGGTAGACTGCTTTCCGCTTCTCCATGAGACAGCACCACCCGCTAGAAGGAAAATGTATCCAGTAGTGGATTTTCTACTGTCAATACACCCTCCCAAGTCCGCATCAGAGTATCCAACGACCTCTAGGTGGTCAGCTTTCCTGTAGATCAACATATAGTCTTTCGTTCCTTGTAAATAGTGCATGACCTTCTTCGCTGCCTTCCAGTGCGCAATGCCTGGATTTGACTGATATCTACCAAGCATTCCCACAGCAAATGCTATATCAGGTCGAGTGCAGGTCTGCGCGTACTGTAAACTCCCAACTGCTGAAGCATATGGGACAGCATCCATCTGAGCCTTCACAATATCATCCTGAGGACAGTCCTTCAAGCTCAATTTATCCCCTTTCACTATAGGTGCCGAACTAGGAGAACAATTCTCCATCCTATATCTTTTAAGAACCTTAAGGATATAGGATTTCTGAGATAGGCCAAGGACACCCTTAGTTCTATTACGACGGATCTCGATTCCAATGACATAAGTGGCCTCACCCATGTCTTTCATATCGAAATGAGAGGAAAGAAAGTCTTTTGTTTCATATAAAAGACTCAAATCATCAGTTGCAAGAAGAATATCGTCAACATATAAAACTAAAATTATGAACTTACTCCCACTAGTCTTAATGTAAATACACTGATCAACAATGTTTTCAGTGAATCCAAAGTTCATAATTACCTGATTGAACTTCTTATACCACTGGCGGGAGGCCTGTTTAAGTCCATAAATTGACTTATTCAATTTGCAAACTAAGTTATTTGAGTCATCTATACTGAAACCAGGAGGTTGTTGCATGTATACCTCCTCATCCAGATCCCCATTTAGGAAGGCGGTTTTCACATCCATCTGATGCAGCTCTAAATCAAAATGAGCTACGAGGGCCATGATTATTCTTAATGAATCTTTAGTTGAGACAGGAGAAAAAGTCTCATTATAATCAATGCCCTCTATCTGTGTGAAACCTTTTGCAACAAGCCTAGCCTTATACCTCTCCACATGACCTTTAGAGTTTGTTTTGGTTTTATAAACCCATTTACAACCAACATGTCTAACTCCATCAGGTCGAGGTACAAGATCCCACACTTGGTTCTTTGCCATAGAATCAAGCTCTTCTTTCATGGCATTAATCCAATGTGTTGATCTTTCACTTTCAATGGCTTCTGCAAATGTGAAGGGATCTTCATCAATGTCTATGAAATCATTTGACTCTTGTAAATACACCACATAGTCCGGATGGATAGCAGATTTCCTAATTCTGGTGGACCTCCATACAGGTGCTACAGGTGGGTCAAAATGAACCTCTGTATCATGTTGTTGTTGTATATCCTCATCAACAACCGGATCTAGTTGGGATTGATGTTCATTGACTGGACTTTCTCTTACATTACTCGAAGGAACAATGATAGAGAAAGTCAGGTCATTATCCTTAGCAGGTGAGAAACCTGAATCCTGCATTTCCTCAAAATTAATATTTTGAGATGCATCTATCCCAACAGAACCATTTTCAAGAAATCTTGCTTTATCTATTTCCACTATCTGTGGTGTATGAGATGGACAATAAAACCTAAAGCCTTTCGATCTTTCTGGATAACCAATGAAGAAACCACTAGTTGTCCTAGGATCAAAAGCTTTTATATGTGGGTTATACAATTTAGCTTCTGCTGAACATCCCCATATGTGCATATATGACAAAGAAGGTTTTTTTACCTGTCCATAACTCATAAGGAGTCTTTTGAACAGCTTTCGTAGGAACCTTATTCAAAATATGCACTGCAGTCCTAAGAGCTTCACCCCACAAGGTTAAAGGAAGGTTTGAGTGATTCAACATCGCTCGAACCATTTCTTTAAGCGTACGGTTTCTCCTCTCAGCTACACCATTCTGATAAGCACTATCAGGCATGGTATACTGAGGTACAATGCCTTTCTCTTTTAGAAACCGCGCTAATGGACCTTCCTTTTGTCCCATCTCAGTGAAACGACCATAATATTCGCCACCTCTATCTGACCTGACAACCTTAATAACTTCACCGGTTTGTTTCTCTACTTCTTTCTTGAAGTCCTTAAAAACCTGAAAGACTTCTGATTTTTCAGATAATAAGTAGAGATACATATACCGTGAGTAATCGTCTATAAATGTGACAAAATATTTTTCACCCGTATAACACGGTGAAAAAGGGCCGCAGACATCCGTATGCACTATTTCTAACTTTCCATTGCTGCGTTTGGCATCTTTCTTATATGTGTTAGACTGCTTAGCCTTTATGCAGTCAACACATGGCTCTATATTCGTAAAATCAAGGGATCCAAGGATTCCCTCTTTTACGAGTCTTTGGACTCACTCTTTCGAGATATGTCCTAACCTCCGATGCCAAAGCAAATAGGATTGATCATCCTTTAGACCACGTTTATTGCCAATCATTGTGTTCTCAATGGAGTGAGATTCCTGAATTTGGAGTTTGATTCTTAATCGATATAAACCATCACACATATATGCAGAACCTATATTCATTGAATTTTTCATAATAATAAGTTCAGATTTTTCAAATTTAAATACAAAATCAAACTTATCAAGTTTTGAAATTGAAATTAGGCTCCGACTATAAGATGGAACATAAAATGTATCGACCAAATCCAACATGAATCCCGACTCCAACACAATTCTGCAGGTCCCAACGCTTTTGACATGCGAACGCATCTTATTTCCTGAGAAGATGCTTCTTTCATGCTCCGTTGGTTCCCTTTTGTTCAGAAATGCCTGCAAAGAGTTGGCAATGTGCACCGTGGCACCAAAATCAATCCACCAACTATGCAATGGAACATGAATTAAATTGCACTCATGAGAAATGAATGACTTATTACCTTTATTTTTGAGCCACTTCTTGAACTTCAAACAGTCCACCTTCTTATGCCCTTTCTTTTTGCAGAAGAAACACTTTATAGAAGGGCCACCAAACTGGGTTTTGGCTTTCGCCTGAGAGTTTGAACTCTCCCCAGTGGCTCTCTTCTGATTCTTCTTTTTGAAGGAGCTTTTCTTTGGCCTCGACCTCTGTTTATCCTTATGAGAGGTCATATGTGCACTTGGCACCCTCTCACCCTTCAACCTCTCCTCTTCCTCAACACACTTACTCAAGAGGTCATTAAAAGACCACTCATCATTATGTGTGTTGTAGGAGATTTTAAAGGGTCCATACTCAGTAGGTAACGAGGTTAAGATCAAATGGACTAAAAATGAGTCAGAGATGGCGAACTTCATGTCATTCAGTTGAGTCGCAATATTCCTCATTTCCAAAATGTGTTGTCGGATGTGACTGTCACCAGCATATTTCATAGACACTAATTTGGACATAAGGGTACTGACCCTTGCCTTATTAGAAGTGACGAATTGAGCCTCAATGGCTCCCAGAAATTCCTTCACAGTCCTACAGTGAGGAATTGCACCTCGAATGTTCTTAGCCACCCAAGATTGCAAAAGCAACAGGCTAAGTCTGTTTGAGCGCTCCCACTTCTCAGAGGCAGCTTTCTGATCAGCTGTACTCTGCTCTGTAAGAGTGGGAGGTTCGTCAATTCTAAGGGCCAGATCTAAATCCATATAGCCTAAAGTGAATAACACAATTTCTTTCTAATCAGAAAAATTTGATCCGTCTAAGATAGGGATACTACTAGAACCGTCGATATGGAAGGAACCTGATAAAAGGAACGAAAAACGGAAAGATGTTACTATTATTGCTCAAACGAGACTCGTGTTGAAAAGGTAAAAGTGAGACCCTTTATTTTTACCTTTTTCTGAGACAAGCATAGTTGAGCCATTATCGTTTCACTTTGGTGAAAATGATAATACTCATAATTGCTCTGTCTCTTCAATTCTCAAGTAATTGACTTCAGTTGGTGAAACTAGTAGATCATGAATCCAGAGGCAATTTAGCACTGTACCTTTGGGTACGAACATGCTTCATGGGTTGGAATTCATATCTACTATCACACCCTGTGTAAATTTGGAACACAACGACCTACCTTTGGTTAGAATCGATGTTTCATAAATTCACATACAATCATAATTACGAATCTTAATACGGTTCAAAGAATCCTCAATTAACACGACTCAAATCACTTTGGTGATTGATGAATCGGTTAATCAAAAT
This sequence comes from Nuphar pumila, assembly GCF_984573655.1. Lineage (NCBI taxonomy): Eukaryota > Viridiplantae > Streptophyta > Magnoliopsida > Nymphaeales > Nymphaeaceae > Nuphar > Nuphar pumila. The sequence goes on along the minus strand of NC_143252.1, from coordinate 28,782,900 downwards.
CTTTTACCGAAAAATTTATTCGTATTATGGAGCACACCCATGCACACATTTTAATGCAAAAATGCATAAACTATTTGTCATAAATTTAGTCATAATTCATGCTTAAAATCATTATGCATAACTTAACCAACGCTAAATATATGAATTAACATGCATAAGTCATGCATTATTCAAAATAAATACTTTATAAAGCATGAAAAATAACAAAAGCATGCTCATATGGGTAAAACCCAGGGTCCTCATGTAGGAACCAGTCTTAAAACACTCTGAACCGGTCTGAAACCGCCCCGAACCGGTCATCTAAGGGTCCGAACCGGTTCTGAATCATATAAACTGATACATAATATGAACAAAAGTTCATAAAACCCTATAACTGTATGCCAAAATCCCTGTATTTCTTTATATTTATGAAAACAGGGTCTCAGCATCCCAGAACCGGTGAAAAACTGGAAAGAACCGGTCAAAAATGGCTCCGAACCGGTTCCGAAAGGGGTCGGATCAGGTTCCTGATACGATTCAGTTTCAATAGTGTTTGGATCCTGTTTTTATGGATCCAACCCAGTTTCAAATGGGATCCGGGTCTGACCCGACCCGAACCAAAACCCAGGTTAGACCCGGTTCGAAACAGGCCCGGGTCGGACCCGGTCCAAAACATATACCGGGTTCGACCCGGTCCAAAATGGATACCGGGTTCGACCCGGTCCAACATGGACCCGGGTATGACCCGGTTCAAACCAAATACCGGGTTCGACCCGGTCCAACATGGACCCGGGTACGACCTGATTCAAACCGAATACCAGGTTCGACCCGGTCCAACATGGACCCGGGTATGACCCGGTCCTAACCGGACCCCGGGTACAACCCGGTCCCTTATGGACCCGGGGTCGACCCGGTTCTAACCGGACCCTGGGTACGACCCGGTCCCTTATGGACCCGGGGTCGACCCGGTTCTTAATAGGTCCGGATCGGACCCGATCCAAAATGGGTCCGGATTGGACCCGATTCTTTCCGGATCAGACCCAGACCCGGTACCTTTATGGGTCTGGGTCAGATCCAAAAGAAAAGAGCAGACCCCGATCCACCCAAAAGGGTTTGGATCGGGTCTGTCATCGGGTTTCCTCGCCGGACCCGATCCGGTCCAATTTAAAAAAAAACTTAAACAGAAACCCGATGGTTTCTGTTTCAGTTTTTAGGGAAACCGAAAAGGGGGTTTTCGGTTTCCCCCTTTTTCGGTTTCACGGCGACCCACATCGCCGTCACGGCGACCGGCGCAGCTGCCGTCGACCTGCGTCACCCCACGGTGACGCCGGTCCGGCGTCATCCACCCCGACAGAAGACGTCGCCCCACGGCGACGATGGTGGCTGCCATCCGATGGCTAAAGTGCACGGCAGTGCCTGCCAGTCCGGCGGCAGCCCCGACGGTGTCAGCAAGGCCTCCGGCGACCGACGGCTGCCCCTGCCGGCGAATCGCCCTACGGCAATCAACCCAGCCTGATGGCTGAAGGAGCAGGGCAGATCAAAAATGGGGTTTTAAACCTCTTTTCGCCATCGGTCGACAACATCTTCCGGCGAAAGCACACCGGCGACTGACGACGCCCAACGGCGACGCCCTATTTGCTGGCACCGGCTGGAATCACCGGCAGACGCCCCGGCTACAGCAACCCCAAGCAGTGAAATGGGGGTTTTTGAAGCCTCATATGCCGGCCATCCGACGTTCAACCCCGGCAACATCACTTGCATAAGCCGACCACCCTGCAACCCGATGGTGCAGGGGATTTCAGGTGACGGCTCCGGCAATACTCCCGGCGACGGCAAAACCGGCCATAGGTATAAAAACTTACATTTTTTTTGTTTGCCTGAACCGGGAATATTATGTCACCTTTTTCCGGTGACATTTGCCGGTGAAGACTGTCGCCCCATGGCGACAGTCTTCTGCTAATCGGTGGTTGTCGCCCCACGGCAACTCCACCGATTCCAAATCGCCGAAAATGCCTACACGGCCACGCGCAGCAGGAATGCGCGGCATAGTGGGCCCATAACCCATTGATGAACGAAATCCCTATGAAAACAAATAGACAGGGCGCGTACCTGGATTCGCCATTATCGTGTAGGTAGTTCGGCGTTCTCCTCAGCCGGTCGATGCCCACAATGAGCCCAGGCCTAATGTCGACGGTGAGCAGGACCCGTTCCACTGAGCCTGAATGCAGAACTGTATTTTGGTATGGAAAAGTTACGAAATCTCATCATTTTCGTAACCCCAAAACCACATATATAATGGAGGAAATTGGGCAGTTACGTGAATGTGGTCTCTCCACATTCACGTAACTCCCACCCACTATCTCCATTAACAAGCCACTTACGTGACCCACTAAAGGGGTGTCAAACCGGGTCAGACTGCGGGTTGGACCCGTAAAACCCAAAATGTCCAACATCAAATGGATAGATCCTGTCATGTTTTGGATTCTGACTTGTCTAGGACAAGTTACAGATGAGTCTTTGGTGATATTGGTGTCCTTGAAACAGGGACAAGTCATGGCACCATAAACAAATGTGTGGAATTTTTAAAACATGTTTTGGTGTAAAAAAAGTTATAAAAAGTATGACAAGTTTTGCAAGTTTAGTAAACATGAATAAATGATGCATGTTTATAATTACGGTATGTATGCATGAATAAAAATCAAATGATGCATGTTTACAATTATGGTATAAAAGTGCATCAGTGAAAAGAGGTTTTGTTATAAATGAATAAAATCATGCCTTATGCAAAATGATGTATGAAAATCATATGATGTATGTATGCAATGATGGTGTATGAATGAGTGAATAGAGATATTCCTAATGGTGTAGACGCTCAATTTTGAACCAAGATATTTTTGTCATACAAAAAATTCATAAAGCTCATTTCAATATGATTTTTAGTCTAAAAAACCACCACATCTTCGAGGTTTGTGACCAAAATAAAAGTTGAAGAGGAGGCTCTAAGCTTTCAAACAAGCCAAAAATCATGAAACTCGGTTCAGAGTAATAACGACAAACTGATTGTCATTATTACCTTTTTAATTATCATTATTACCAGTTTAATTGTCATTATATTGACTTTCAAAGTGGGTCCCTTTTGGTCATGATGTCATGTGTCATAATATTTTTGAAAATCCTGATCATTGTGTCTTATGACATCATCATTTGCCGTTATATATAAGACATAACAACAAATTTGTTTGCTGTTATTTCTCATTTCAAATTAGCTTTTGAGGATCAGGTCATCAATTGTCCTTAGCGGCAAGACTTAACGACAAATCAATTATTATTATTAGTCTGACCCTTTATCGTTATTACTTTTTGAAACATTCCACATTTTTTATGTCGGCAACTTCAGATTTGGCGCATCCCCAGCTCACCTTGGACATTTTTGACAACCCAAGATAAGTCTATCACTATAAGAAAATTATCAATTAGCGACGAATATTTGCGATGGATTTTTTTTGTCGTAACGTTGTGGCGGATTAATGAGAGAAACTAATCTGTCGCTAAGATTTGTAATATTTATGAAACTAACGACGGAAACACTTTCGTCGCTACCTCCATCGTTAGTTAGTGACGGCTTAGCGACGACAGGTTTTTGTCACAACACACGCGACGGTTAGCGACGGATTTGGCGACGAAAGTTTTTCCGTCGCTACGTAGCGACGCCGTTAGCGACGAAAATATTATGTCGCTAACTGGTTATGTAAATTTATGATGGAGTTGCGACGGAATTAGGCCGTCGCCAAATCCGTCACTAATTTTCCCATAAATCCCTAATCAGCTCCCTTTTTTCTCTTTTCTGTTTCGTCTCTCCCACCCACCCGACGCACTCCCCGGCCTGCCGCCCGTCGCTCCCCGGTCCGCCGCCCCCCGGTCTGCCGCCCGACGTCTCTCAGGTAAATCCCTCTTTATTTTTTTTCCGGCAGGGGGGGCTCCTGCCCCTTTTATTTTTTTCGACAGGGGGTCGCCCCCCTTACCTCGTTTGTTTTTTCTGACAGGGGGGGCGACCCCCTACCACATTTTTTTTTTCGACAGGGGGCGACCCCCCTGCCTCGTTGTTTTATTCGGGCAGGGGATCGCCCCCCTGCTTTTTCGGCAGGGGGTCGCCCCCCCTGCTTTTTCGGCAGGGGGTCGCCCCCCCTGCCTCGTTGTTTTATTCGGGCAGGGGATCGCCCCCCTGCTTTTTCGGCAGGGGGTCGCCCCCCCTGCCTCGTTTGTTTTTTTTTGGCAGGGGGGGTGACCCCCTGCCATATTTTATTTTTTTCTGCAGGGAGGCAACCCCTCTGCCTCGTTGTTTTATTCGGGCAAGGGGTCGCCCCCTGCTTTTCTGGCAGAGGGTCGCCCCCCTGCCACTTTTTTTTCTCGCAGGGGGGGCGACCCCCTGCCTCATTTTTTTTTTCCGACAGGGGGTCGCCCCCTGACTCATTTTTTTATTCTGACAGGGGGTCGCCCCCGCGCCACTTTTTTTTTTCCGGTAGGGGGGGCGACCCCTACCTTGTTTGTTTTTTCCGGCAGGGGGTCGCCCCCCTGCCTCATTTTTTTATTCGGGCAGGGGGTCGCCCCCCCTACTTTTCTAGCAAGGGGGGTGGGGAGCGACCCTACCTCAGTTTTTTTTTTTCGGCAGGGGGTCGCTTCTCCTGCTGCATGTTTTTTTTTCGGCAAGGGGGCGACGGACCGAGTGGCGCCCGACGACCGCTGGGTTCCAGAACCATGGCATCACCCCGTGCCTGCAGCTCTGGAGGACGATCACTACCTCTGGAGACCTCGTGTTGCTGTCGTACATCGCTGGCCTACTGACTGGCCGACCGAACTTGAGGGCGGTTGGGCCGAACAGAGAGGTGGTCGACGCTCGGGAGGTGTTTCGCTTCGTCGGAATCCCGTCCAACTTCGATATTTATTCTAATTTTTTTTCTTTCGGCAAAGGGTGACTTCATTTTAACACAGTGTCTTTTGTAGATTTCTCAACGGATCCCGCTTGTGCCCCGCCACCCATGTTAAGTAAGTGGCAAAAATAATGCAAATCGGGTAAATACCCGTGGTGAGTAAGTGATGCAAGCGCATCACATGTTATTTAATTTATTGGATGCAACACTTTACTGTTCACACACTCACTTAGTTGTTGATATCTAGGACTGCTTTTTTGGAGTTTGGAGATCATGCTGGGCATGATTTTAATGTATGAGAATAGAAGTATTTTCATTTTTGGAGTATGGATTCCATGTTAGGCATGGTAGTAGTTAGCGGGATATTGGAGTGTATTTGTTGCAGATACATGTTTGACATTTTTTTGATATGAATGTTTTCGATGTATTGCAATGTTTGATGTGATTGTATCCATGTTTGCACGTAGTTACTTTCAATTTGATTATGACTTACATGTGAAATTGTATAATGAAAGCATGCTTCAAAGGAATGTATCATTTATGAATAGTTTGCACATGGAAATATTAAGTTAGCAATGCATGCATCTTCATTCTTGTGATTGTATGACATCATATATTGCATGATAAATTTAATATTTTCTTCATCATAGCATTGTAATGATTCTCTTTTAACTGGTTAGGATACTATTCGTAACATCATACGACAAAATGACTGCAAACCGTGAATGAATGTATCGTAAGATAGTTGACAATGAGTTATCGCATGAATATATGTATGGTGTTGAAAGTTTTATTGAATTTGCAACGGTAAATGTCAGTACAATGGATCTTACAGGTCAGATTAGGTGTCTCTGCAAGATTTGTAAGAACAATCGATTTGTAGAACCTCATGGTGTTAAACATCACCTATACAGGAAGGGTTTTGTTAGCGATTATCGGAATTAGATGTTTTATGGTGAAGAATTTAGAAACAATTTTGATGTACGGGTGAATGTAGTGCACGATAATTCATATATGGATTTGATATTTGATGTCGCAGGAACATAACTGGGTTCTGCTATGGGTCCTAGTGATGTAACAACTGAAGTAGAATCACATATACAGCTTTTTTACTGCCTTAGAACACATATGAGCATGGTAAAATCACATATACAGTTTTTTGACTACATTAGAGCACATATAAGCATGGTAGAATCACATATACAGTTTTTTGACTGCTTTAGAGCACAAATGAGCACGATAAAATCACATATACAGTTTTTTGCCTACCTTAGAACACATATGAGCATGGTAGAATCACATATACAACTTTTTGACTACCTTAGAGCATATATGAGCATGGTAGAATCACATATACAATTTTTTTACTGCCTTAGAGCACATATGAGCATGATAGAATCACATATAAAGTTTTTTTACAGCCTTAGAGCACATATGAGCATGATAGAATCACAAAAATAGTTTTTTTACTGCCTTTAAAATACATATGAGCAAGATTGAATCACATATAAAGTTTTTTAACTGTCTTAGAACACATATGAGCATGGTAGAATCACATATACATTTTTTTGACTGCCTTAAAGCACATATGAGCATGATAGAATCACATATATAATTTTTTTGACTACTTTAGGGCACATATGAGCATGATAAAATCACATATATAGTTTTTTGTCTGCCTTATAACACATATGAGCAAGCTAGAATCACATATATAGTTTTTTGACTGCCTTAGAACACATATGAGCATGATAGAATCACATATACAATTTTTTGATTGCCTTAGAGCACATATAAGCATGGTAGAATCACATATAGAGTTTTTTTTACTGCCTTAGAGCACAAATGAGCATGGTAGAATCACAGAGTTTTTTTTACTGCCTTAGAACACATATGAGCATGATAGAATCACATATAAAGTTTTTTTACTACCTTAGAGCATATATGAGCATGATAGAATCACATATACGTTTTTTTTACTGCCTTAAAGCACATATGAGCATGATATAATCACATATACAGTTTTTTGACTGCCTTAGAACGCATATGAACATGATAGAATCACATATAAAAAATTTTTACTGCCTTAGAACACATATGAACATGGTAGAATCACATATAGAGTTTTTTTGACTGCCTTAGAATACATATGAGCATGTGATAATCACATATATAGCTTTTTGTCTGCCTTAGAACACATATGAGCATGATAGAATCACATATAAAGTTTTTTGACTGCCTTAGAGCACATATGAGCATGATAGAATCACATATACAGTTTTTTTGACTGCCTTAGGGCACATATGAGCATGATTGAATCACATATAAGTTTTTTTTACTGCCTTAACAACACATATGAGCAAGATAGAATCACATATACAGTTTTTTTATTACCGTAGAACACATATGAGTATGATTGAATCACATATAAAGTTTTTTTACTGTCTTATAACGCATATGAGCATGGTAGAATCACATATACATTTTTTTATTACCTTAAAGCACATATGAGCATGATTGAATCACATATAAGTTTTTTTTATTGCCTTAGGAACACATATGAGCATGATAGAATTATATATATAATTTTTTTACTGCCTTAGAACACATACGAGCATGGTAGAATCACATATACATTTTTTTGACTGCCTTAGAGCACATATGAGCATGATAAAATCACATATACAGCTTTTTGACTGCCTTAGAACACATATGAGCATGGTAGAATCACATATACATTTTTTTGACTGCCTTAGAGCACATATGAGCATGATAGAATCACATACACATTTTTTTTACTGCCTTAGAGCACATATGAGCATGATAAAATCACATATACAATTTTTTGACTGCCTTAGAACACATATGAGCATGCTAGAATCACATATACAATTTTTTTGACTACTTTAGAGCACATATGAGCATGATATAATCACATATACAGTTTTTTGTCTACCTTAGAATACATATGAGCATGATAGAATCACATATACATTTTTTTAACTGCCTTAGAACACATATGAGCACGATAGAATCACATATATAGTTTTTTGTCTGCCTTAGAACATATATGAGCATGATAGAATCACATATATATTTGTTTGACTGCCTTAGAGCACATATGAGCATGGTAGAATCACATATAGAGTTTTTTTGACTGCCTTAGATCACATATGAGCATTGTAGAATTATATATAGAGTTTTTTTGACTGTCTTAGAACACATATGAGCATGATAGAATCGAATATAAAGTTTTTTGACTGCCTTAGAGCATATATGAGCATGATAGAATCACATATACGATTTTTTTGACTGCGTTACAACACATATGAGCATGATATAATCACATATACAGCTTTTTGCCTGCCTTAAAACACATATAAGTATGTTAGAATCAAATATAAAGTTTTTTTGCTGCCTTAGAACACATATGAGCATGGTAGAATCACATATAAAGTTTTTTTGACTGCCTTAGAACACATATGAGCATGATATAATCACATATATAGTTTTTTGTCTGCCTTAGAACACATATGAGCATGATAAAATCACATATAAAGTTTTTTTACTGCCTTAGACTACATATGAGCATGATAAAATCACATATACAGTTTTTTTGACTGTCATAGAGCATATATGAGCATGATTGAATCACATATAAGTTTTTTTTACTGCCTTAAAAACACATATAAGCATGATTGAATCACATATATAATTTTTTTACTGCTTTAGAACACATATGAGCATGATTGAATCACATATAAAGTTTTTTTACTGCCTTAGAACATATATGAGCATGGTAGAATCACATATACATTTTTTTTACTGCATTAGAGCACATATGAGCATGATTGAATCACATATAATTTTTTTTACTGCCTTAAGAACACATATGATCATGATAGAATCACATATACAATTTTTTTACTGCCTTAGAACACATATGAACATGATAGAATCCCATATGCAGCTTTTTTTACTGCTTTAGAACACATATGAGGATGATAAAATCACATATAGAGTATAATTTATTTCAATATATTTTGTTTATCAATAGTGACCTTTCTTTTCTTGTGTAGGTTGCTGGCGATAATCAGCGCAGTGGAGCTGAAGTGACAGATCAAGACAATGAACAAGAGGACGCAAAAATTCTTGGCGATGATTAGATTCATGTGTTGAATTTGTTCTACCTTCTTTTTGTTTAAAAAATGTAAACATTGAATTGTAAATAATTAGAACTTGCGAATTTTAAAGTGGATTGATTCATTGTTTTAGTAGTTTTTTTTTATACGTATTTTGATGTGTACTTTGTTTTTTATTCACAGAAAATATAAATTATACAGGAAATATAAATTGTATCACGAGAAATTTTTTCTCGATATTAAAATTTTAAATATATATTTTTTATTTTTTTCCTTGTTTGCGATAGATTAGTGACGGATATATCAGTCACTAATTACTATTAGCGTTGAATGTAACGACGGATTAGCGACGACTATAAATCCGTCGCAAAACCAAAGTCATCGTATAGTAACGACGACCTTGCGATGAATGTTGGCATTCGTTATTCCATCGCAGTTTAACTACGAAACTGGTGACAGATACATTCCGTCGCTACTTAGCGGCGGAATGGGCAACATATGTATTCCGTCACGAATTAGCGTCAAAAAATTCGCGATGAAAGTTATGCGTCTCTAATCTGACGCTAATCCGTCACTAAGTTGTTTAGCGATGGATTAGTGGCAGATTTAGGTCGTCGCTAATCCACATGTTTCTTATAGTGTATGTTAATGACATTAATTAGGACCTAATTTTATCCCCTAATCCATTCTCCTAGATCAAATCCTAGCCCTCTATTCGAATTGGCTCAACTACAACCCTAAATCTTGTCATGAATCTCCGATATGTAAAATCATATCCGGATCTATTTTCAAACTTATAAATGGGGATGACCTTCAATCCCTGGAGGGAGAGTTTTCAATCTCATTCCTAAGCAACATCATTCTGACAAAATTTTCACATACCAACCCACTCTAGCCAGTCCCTAGCTCATTCGGACCAGCCAGTTGAACCTAGTGTAAGCCTACATCAAGCCTAGCTAAGGTATTCAAACCCCTGTCTCTTACAACTTACCTTGAACCCATGCTCATCAATTATAGGAGGACTACCCATAGCCTGAGGTAAGATTCAATGCTATATTTCATTATTTTGTTTATATCTTTATAAAATTAGTCTTAATCTAACGTTTATATATTGACCCTGTTTATGCTCTGTTTCGAGTTTCAGTGGTTATCACCACCCAAACTCAATTTTATAGGTTTCTGCACCCTAAGTACATACCATCCCAATGCAGTCATTAAGCAACGATTGATCCAACGACTCTTTCATTTTTTCATCAATTTTCACACGTTATAGTTGTGTTTAGGTCATGCCATTTGATTTTTTTTAATAGTAATTGAATACTGTAGCTAATGCATCAATTTAGTTCCTAGAAATAATTTTTGCTTTAATAGCAAAAAATAATTGCCTATAAATTAATATTATATAAGCTGTATATAGCCGATATGCAATATGAATGACAAACGATAAGTTGCTTATATATTAATTTTTGACCATTACCATAAGTACGAATGCAAAGTATAATGTACAGGTCAGATCATGTTTGATTCAAATTTAAATGCAAATTATATGCAATAAATCCAATTTTGAATGAAATTTAATAAAGCATGGGTAGCACTTGACCTATGTCAGAAAAGTAAATCAGATTCATATCAGATGTTCAACCAAAACTTGATCCATTTGCACCATATTTTCGGGATACCACCTTGGATCGGATAAAGTATCGATCTGAATCCATCCGAATCCAAAACCAATCCGATTAATCAAATCCGATTCCGATCCAAATATAGGTCCGGATCTTAGTTTAAGCCCTCAAGAACGCCCCATACCAAGGAGGGAAAAAGAAGAGAGAGAGATGGCTTCGGAGATTGAAGAGCTCCGAGCTAGGGCAATCGCGTCGATGGCTTCCTCTGGAAACCCTAATTCCAGGCACAAGAGGAAGCCCGGGGATCCGGGGGAAGAGGGAGAGGTCTCTTGTTCTTCTTCGGACGAGAAGGTTTTCGGTTTCTCGCTTCCGCCTCTCTTTTTTTTTTTCCCTTCACCCGTGTTCGTTTTGAAATTCTGCTGTCGTTAAACCCTAATTCTTTTGGATTTCCTCTGAATCGTTTCAGCCTATGGTTGTTTCTTTACAGGAAATCCCGCCGAGTTCGGCGGAGCCGGCTTCTGCGTCTCCCCCTGTGTCCGTTGAGCCTGTCGCGGTTACGGTTCCGAAGGCTAAAGCAAGCAACATTTCTAGCCTGAATGTCATCGGGCCGCCTCGTCCTTCGTCGTCTAGAGGTCTGAATTTGATGAACTGTGTCTCTTTTTCCTTTTTCTTTTCCGGGTTCTGTTTAGTTTATTTGATGGATTTAGCTTTCTTTTGATGGGAATTCTCCTGGATATCTTGTTGTTGTAAGTGTTTGCATTTAGTGTTTTCTTTACTTAGGTGCTTATCTGTGCAATACAATTGTGCTTGTTTGCGTTTTTGAGATGCCTTTCCTTTTTCTCACTTTTTTGGGATTCTGCGTTTAACATGAACTAAGGACCATTAACGGTTCAGTAAGCCATCACCCATCCATATGTCCGGGCTCTATAAATAAATGAACTGGTTAAAAAAAGAAAGTTGATATTAATAAATCAATTTACATCACAATATTGATAACTAAAGTCATATGTGTTCTTAAGTTCAAAATTTTTGGGTAGTTTATCTTTCTTTGCTAAAAACAAAATATATTACTAATAAGAAATAAAAATGATAGCAAAAAAAGAAAAGGTACTAACTAATGTAACGATGTAATAACATACCTAGTAACTTGAATATAGTATCAATTGCGAAATTTAATGGAATCTTTTTGAAAAGTAAGATAACTAGAATTTTGAATTTAGTATCCATTATGAATTTGATTGATTCTTTCTTTCCTAAAAATAAAGCAGGTTACTAATAAAAAAGTAAAAATGGTAGCAAAAAAAAGTTGTGAATAATACAATGATAGAATAATGTACCTAGAATTTTGAATCTAGTATCAAATATGAAATTCAGTGGTTTATTTTTGAACAGTAACGAAACTAGAAATTTGAATCCAGTATCAATTATGAAGTTTAATGGTAGAGAGAGAGAGAGTAATGAAATTAGTTAGAAGGGATGCGCCATTAAAAAATATTTGGACCAATGTTGTGAAAAGCGCACATCGCCTAAAGGTGAGGGCCTTTATGTCTTGAGGCACACTAATATAGCGCAACTAGCCTGAGGCGTGCGCCTCATAGGCCATGTGGTATATACCCAAATTATGGGAGACCTGATGGTGTAGGGTACTCCCCTCGTCTCTCTCTCTGCCGAAAGGAATAAGAAGAAAAAGAAGAAGGCACACTCTCCAGGTACACACATTTCTCTCACTCTCTCTCATTCTCCATCTCTTCTTCTTCTTCTTCCTCTCTTTTTTCTTCTTCCCCCCTTCTTCTTCTTCCCTTTTGTTCTTCCATTCTTCTTTTGTTCTTCTTCTTCTTCTTCCTCCTCCCTTCTCCTTTTTCTTCTTCCTTTATTTAGTCCTTCCAACTGCAAATAGCAAATAAAACTAAATATAATGTGATTAAAACAATCAAATAAATGATCCAAGCTGACCTAGAACAAGAAAAAAGTTGTTTGAAATCACTTGTATATCATCTCAATTTGATTTATTAATATCATTAAATTTCTAACATTAATTAGAAAAGGTTACACGATCAATTAATCACCAAATTCAAGCTATCTCAAGAACCTTCTTGATGAGATCATGCAGTATTGTAGCATGCATTCAAAATGCTTTCATTTTATAAAGAAATTCTTAGAAAATTATTTATCTGTACTCTAATCATAAAATGTTTTGAAAAAAAAATCTAATAAAGTTAATATGCTAAAACCATTAAGTCATCATTCTCATGATCACAAAGTGATTTTCCCCTTTTTAATTTACCAAGCTTTTCTCAATATTTTCCTTAAAGACAAACATTTCAACCCCTATATTTACATTGATTTGTTTATCTACTTCCTTATTTGTGTTTTATATGTAATTGTAATTGATTGTTTGTTTTTATAACTCTTTATTTGTGATTCAAATATAAATTTTAATTGATTCTTTGTTTCTACAACTCTGAGTTTTTACTATTTTCTTATGAGTTATGATAACTATATATAATTTTTATTTGCATTGTTGCAGGTGAACAATGGAAAAATATATAGGATGAGATCATGAAACTAAAGTTCCAAATCCTGCTAAGGATAAGAAACTCATATGACGTAACATGCAACTACTGTCAGATCGAGACTACATGTGACATTTCGAGGTTAAAACATCATTTAGCTGTCCCAAGCCATATTGTAATTTCATGCGACAAGGTTCCACTTGATGTAAAGAGTTTTTTTTTTCAGAATTATCTAAGAGACCATAAGGAAAGGAAACAAGAAGAGGAACAAAATAATTAGATTTGGTGTGAGTGTTTATTTTGGTTCAACATCATCAATGACCAATAATGTGGATGCTAGTGGACCAAGTAATATGAAAAAATATAGTTGGTCTCATGGACCAATTTGTACACAAAGAAGCACGATAATACCACAGTTAATGGTGCATTCAAAAGGGATGAAAAAAAGACTTATGTTGTGCCATTGAAATATTTTTTTATGCCAATGTGCTATCATTTAATCTTTGTAACAATTTATATTTTGGTCAAATTCTAAAAGTTGTTGGGATGTTGGGCTGCCAAGAGACATCATAAAAAAAACGAGTGTAGCTGAGATGCGTATGCTGAGATGGATGTGTGGAAATACAATAAAAGATAAGATTCAGAACGAGGAGATACGAAAGAAGGTAGGCGTTGCACCCATTGAAAATAAGATGAGAGAGAATCGTTTACGGTGGTTTGGACATATTCGGCGAAGGCCTAATGATGCTCCAGTTAGAAGGATGGAGAAATGGGAAAATATATTAGTTAAAAGAGGTCGGGGTAGGCCTAGGAAGACATGGATGGAGGTGATAGGAAAGGATATGAATGCTTTGAACCTCACCGAGGACATGGCATTGGATAGAAATGATTGGAGGAGAAGGATTCATGTGGGAGACCCAGAATGATTTTCTTTTTTGGTTCATATCGCCGACCCCAATTGAATTTTGGGATGAAGGCGTAGTAGTTGTTGTCTAAAAGTTGTTGCAAATTATGAGCGATGGGTTCAAACCATGTTCTTACCACGAGATCAGAACATGAATTTTAAAGGATGAGATAAATTCTACTCATAAAATATTAAAAGAGTTAAAAAAAGAATGACCCAAAGTTGGTTGCAACATTATGGCAGATGGTTGGACCGATGACAAGGGAAGACATTTAATTAATTTTCTTGTTAATAGCTTATTAGGGATAATATTTTTGAACTTTATCGACATCAATGACGTGAAAAAATTGTTGAAAATTTGTTTAAGTTGTTAAATACGTTTGTGAGGAGAATGTGGTGTAATTTATTACAGATAATACACCAAATTATGTGGCAACTAGGAATATGTTAACAATAGATAATTTTTTTTTTGATATCATGAGTGGCACATTGCTTAGATTTGATGTTAAAAGATTTTGGGAAGATACCAATTTTTAAAGATATAATAGGGGAAAAAAAGAAAATCTTAAGATACATCTATAGTCATGCATGAATATTAAATTTGATGAGAAAGTTCACAAAGAAGAAATAACTTCTATGACCAACCATCACTCGTTTTGCCATATCGTATCTCACACTTTATAAAAAAACAAAGAAGCCCGAGTGATGGTTGGATGTAGAAATTCTTTCTTCTGTGTAAATTTTTTCATTAAATTTAATATTCATGCATGACTATAGATCTATCTTAAGATTTTTTTCCTTATTATATCTTTAAAAATTGGTATCTTCCCAAAATCTTTTAACATCAAATCTAAGCAATGTGCTGCACATGATGTCCAAAAAAATGTTTTATCTGCTATTAACATATTCCCAATTGTCATATAGTTTGATGTATTATCTGTAATGAATTGACCACATTCTCTTCACGAACTTATTTAACAACTTCAAACAATTTAAACAAATTTTCAACAATTTTTTCCATGTCACTGATGTCAATAAACTTTATTGTCTCTAATGAGCTATTAACAAGAAAATTAATTAAATTTCTTTCTTTGTCATCTGTCTAACCATCCGCCATAATGTTGCTACCAACTTTGAGTCATTCTTTCCTTTAAAATCCACGTTCTGATCTCGTGATAATAACGTGGTTTTAACTTCTCGTCCATAATTTGCAACTTTTAGAATTGAACCAAAATATGGACTGTTACAAAGATTAATTAATAGGACATTGACACAAAAAAAATATTTCAATGGCACAACATATGTTTTTTTTTCATCTCTTTTTTAATACAATATTAATTGTGGTTTGTCATGCTTCTTTGTGTACAAATTGGTCTATGGGACTAGCTATGCTTGTTTTTTTCCATATTACTTGGTCCACTAGCATCCACATTATCGGCCGCTGATGATGCTGAACCAAAGTAAACACTCATACCAATTTCTAAGTTTGTTCATCTTCTTGTTTCTTTCCTTGTGGTCTCTTAGATAATTCTAAGAAAACCTTTTAACATCAGGTGAAACCTGTCCCATGGAATTACACTATGGCTTATGCTAGCTAAATGGTGTTTCAAACTTGAAATGTCGTCTGTAGTCTCTCTCTGACAATTGTTGTATATTAGATGTCCTGTGAGTTTCTTATCCTTGGTGGGATTTGAAACCTTAGTTTCATGATCCCATCCTACATCCTTTCTCATTGTTTACCTGCAACAATGCAAATGAAAATTATATATAGTTATCATAACTCATAAGAAAAAACTATAAAAACTCAAAGAGTTGTAGAAACAAAGAATCAATTAGAATTTACATATGAATTATAAATAAAGAGATAAAAACATACAATAAATTGCAATTACATATAAAACACAAATAAGGAAGTAGATAAACAAATAAATGAATTACTAAATCAATGTATATATAGCATAGTCACAAATATCGGTGTCGACTATATCTCAGCGAGGCTATTTCTAACGATATTATGGGTTTGGTAATAAATCTCGGAAAATTCTTGGGAAAATCTCAGGGCATAAAAAAATAAAAATAAAAATAAATAAATATATATAATAACACAAATAAGTAAGAGAATATCATGTTTAGATAATAAAATACATATATACTAAAAGAAATAAGTAAAAAATACAAAATATAGAAGAAAAACACCTTTAAGATGTAGAAAATAAGTAAAAACCAGTGTTGTGAAAAGCGTTGAGGCGTAGCGAGGCGCTCCACCAAAATCTGAGGCGAGGCGTAAGCCTCGAGGCATAAAGCGTAAGCCTCAAATTTTTTTTGAAAACTTAAAAAAACTATAAAAAATATCTAAAATTACAAATAAATAAAAAATACTTTATTGATGAAGCAACAACCAACAAGAAATAAAAAATCTCAAATAAATACTGAAAAATATGAGATTAACATGTAAAAGTAACATTAATGCAACAATTCTATTTTCTACTATGTGACCTGCAATACACATATTTGAAACTCAATCTAATTCTGTTTTCTACTATGTGACATGCAAAATACAGGCAATGGTCTTTGAGTAAAGAGGCATAAATACCATGGCTTGAAGATGAGTAACATTAAAGCCACAATTAAAATTATAAGAAAATAAGGTGTCATGCATACTTAGCAAGATAAGGAAACAACAAAAATAATTTAGAAACAACATATAGTAAAAATCAACCATGAATGTTGTTCTTTACCAGTTTTAAAAATAAACATTATGACCAACAATAAAGCCAGACTAGCAACTCAGACATTCACAAATAATCATTATGTTATACCGAGTTTTTAACATAATCAGTAGCTGCCAATACAAACATGCACATATGCACACACACATAGACACACATACACATACATATAAATGTATATACAATGCATGCTGTACAACATAAATTCCAACATAAATTCTATCTATTTCATGTTGTACACCAGCCCAAAATTTAACGCTAAAGGAGAGTAGAACTCAATCGAACTTCAGACTGCTATTTCACACAGAAAAATAACAGAAAAGAAAAATATATTCAAATTTCTTTCATATCTAAATGACAGAAAAATAACAGAAAAGAAATTTTGTAAATGAAGAGGGGAAGGAGCATTACCTAAATGAAGAAGCTTGTGTGGTCGAGAGAGAGACTGTGTGTGAGAGACGAGAGAGAGACTGCGTGTGAGAGACGAGAGAGAGAGACTGTGTGAGAGACGAGAGATAGACTTCGTGAGAAAAATACGAGAGTTAGAGAGAGAGACTACATGAAAACATATATAGGATTGGGGGTCCTTTTTTTAAACCCTAATTTTTGGTCAAATGAGGTTGGTCAAATGAGGGCGTTGACCCCTCATTTGACCAAAATTTCAAGGCGTGCGCACCTCACCTTGAGGCACGCCTCACCTCGAGGCGTGCGCCTCAAGGCGTATGAGGCGCACGCCTCGGGGCTTTTGCGTTTTATACATGTGCCTTAAGGCAGGAAGGCCCTCGCCTTGAGGCGAGGCGCGCTTTTTGCGCCTTGAGGCGTGTTTTTAATAACACTGGTAAAAACAATAACAATAGTTGATAATATCGTGATCAGTGTTATAAAAAATGCGCCTTGAGGCGCAAAAGGCACACCTTGCCTTGAGGCACGACCCTCTGTGTCTCAAGGCGCAAGCCTGAGGCACAAAAAAAAAAAATATATATATATATATATATATTTTACAACAAGACTTTTGAGACATAATAAAAAAGATTTTTGTAGGTTAATCTCATATATTTTCCAGTTATGTAATAAGTTTCTTAGTATATTACTATATTTTAACTTTTGTTGGTTAATCTTGTATATTTTTCAGTTATTTCAGTTATGTAATCAGTTTCATAGTATATTTTAACTTTTGTTGGTTAATCTCATATGTTTTCCAGTTATGTAATCCATTTTTAGTTACTTTTATATGTTAATCTCATATTTTTTAGAATAATCTCATATATTTTAACTTTTGTTGGTTAATATCATATATTTTCCAGTTATGCAAACGGTTTCTTAGTATATTTTTTCTTTTATTGGTTAATCTCATATATTTTCCAGTTATGTAATCATTGTTTTAGTTACTTTTATATGTTAATCTCATATTTTGTAGAATAATCTCATATATTTTAACTTTTTAGGTCAATCTCATATATTTTCCAGTTCTTTCACTTATGTAATAAGTTTCTTAGTATATTTTAACTTTTTTTGGTTAATCTCATGTATTTTTCAATTATATAATCAGTTTTAGTTACTTTTATATGTTAATCTCATCTTTTTTAGTACTTATTTGAGATTTTCTATTTCTTATTGGTTGTTATTTCATCAATAAAGCATTTCTTTATTTATTTGTATTTTTAGATATTTTTTTATAATTTTTTTAAAGTTTTTAACTTTTCTTGAGGCTTACGCTTTACGCCTCGCCTCGGTTTTTGGTGGAGCGCCTCGCTATGCCTTAACACTTTTTCACAACACTGATTGTGATATTATCAAATTGGAAATATTTTCAAAATATTACGATATTTTACCTATAATATCGTTTAATGAATATACCACGATAATATCACGATATTTTCAAAATATTGCCAATATTTGTGACTATGATATATAGGGATTAAAATGTTTGTCTTTAAGGAAAATATTGAGAAAAGCTTGTTAAATTAAAAAGGGAAAAAATACTTTGTGACCTTTAATTTACCTTTAGTACTTTGTGATCATGAGAATGACGACATGATGGTTTTGGCATATTAACTTTATCAGATTTTTTTTTCAAAAATATTTTCTGATTGAAGTAAAATGAAATCATTTTGAATGCATGCTACAATATTGTATGATCTCATCAAGCTAGTTCTTGAGATAGCTTAAATTTGATGATTAATTGATTGTGTAACCTTTTTCAATTAATTATTTGAATTTAATGATATTAATAAATCAAATTGGAATGATATACAAGTGATTTCAAACAACTATTTTCTTGTTCTAGGTCAGCTTGGATCTTTGATTTTAATGTTTGAATCAACATTATATGTAGTTTTCTTTGCTATTTGCAGTTAAAACTTAGAAGGACTAAACAAAGCAAGAATAAAAACGAGAAGGGAAGAAGAAGAAGGCGAAAAGAAGAAGAACAAAAAAAGGGAATAACAACAAAAGAAGGAAAAAGGAGAATAAGAATGCAAGAAAAAAAATGGAGGACAGAAAAAGAACAAAAGAAGAAAAGGAAGGAGGGAAGAAGAAGGGAAGAAGAAAAATAAAAAGAAAGAATAGAAGGAGAAGAGCAAAAGAAGAAGAGATGGAGAATAAGAGAACGAGAGACAAAGAGAGAAAGGTGTGTACCTAGGTGAGTGCCTTCTTCTTCTTCCTTTCGGCGGAGAGAGAGAGAGAGAGAGAGAGAGAGAGAGAGAGAGAGAGAGAGAGAGAGAGAGAGAGAGAGAGAGAGAGAGAGAGAGAGACGATGGCAGTGTTATTAAAAACGCGCCTCAAGGCGCAAAAAGTGCGCCTCGCCTCAAGGCGAGGGCCTTTGTGCCTTGAGGCGCAACATACCCCGAGGCGTACGCCTCAGAGCGAGGCGTGCCTCAAGGTGAGGCGTACACGCCTCAAACCCTCATTCACTGTTTGTCTCTCTGCTCTCTCAGATCTCGCTCGTCTCTCACTCAGGCCCTCTCTCGTCTCTCAGCAACGCTATATCTCATGTGCTATTAGTGATAGAATTGTTGAATCTCAAAACCCACTTGTTAATTTTCTCATCCTCTCATTGTTTGTAACAATCAGAACCCAAGTGGAGCAGCACCAACGCACAGATTACTGCTTTCTCTCACTGAACGAATAGCCAAAATTGAAGCGGATAAAAAGCAAAAGTGGGGTTTACAGACTCATGTTAATTTGTTTGCAAGAATATTGGTAATCTGAGAGAGAGAGAGAGAAGAGAGAGAGAGAGAGAGCCTGGAAAGCTGGAACACAGCTCCTCGTTTTTCCTCTTTCATTTGAGGTTTTTGGCACGTTCGAGTTGCCTCTTCACACTCTTATACTGTGGGACACAGGGACGACCCGAACCGAACCGACACAATTTTAATTAGAGTCCATGCCACCCAACGGCCCAATCCTGACCCACCGACGAGAGGGGATCATGTCAGAATGTGCTCACGGTATTCCGTTAGAGCACTTCTGGATGCCGTTGATCTCAAGATGGACGACATCTAATACCTGAATCCGAATTCCACTAGGTCAGTTCTGATTAAGTCGAACCTAGATCCGACCCGTTGACATCCTTACATTTCGTTGTTTTATTACTATAGGAATAAGTCAATGCATGAGGCTGTTTGCAAAGTGAGAAGCAAGAATCTAAGAATGTACGTGAAGTGTGAAGCATTTAAGAAAAGTAATGGAAATTCAGTAGTGATAGAAAATAAATGTAAGGAATGCATAAAATGCAGTTAAAGCCTTTATTATTTTAAAACTTGTCTTTAAAAAATCATTGCATGCATAAATTTAATGTAAAAAACATACAATTAAAATACTAAAGTACAATTCTTTTGGCATGAAAGACACATTTCCCACATCAGGAGAATCCATTTTTATATTAGGAAAACAATATTTTTCACTTTTTAAGAAGCTTGATTTGCATAAAGTTTTCAAAGTGTGATATGTTGAGTTTCCTCTTATAAAGTGAGTTTTTAATTATTCTAAGAAGTAACTATAATTTATGTACAATTAAATTTTTTTTGAGGCTTACGCTTTGCGCCTCGAGGCTTACGCCTCGCCTCAGATTTTGGTGGAGCGCCTCGCTACGCCTCAACACTTTTCACAACACTGGACGATGGGAATTCCCTAAACCATCGAGCCTCCCCTAATTTGGGTCAACCAAAGTAACCTAAGGCATGCACCTCAGCTTGAAGTGTGCCTCGCTATGAGGCGTACGCCTTATGACCTTTGAGGTACACAACACTCCTCAAGGAGTAAAGGCCCTCGCCTTGAGGCGATACATGTTTTTTGCGCCTTGAGGCGCGCAGTTCACAACATTGGTCCCCGCCTAAGTCACACGGACTCTGCTAGGGAGGCGCCGCACCTGAGTCGACACGCCCCAACATGGGTGCGACTTAGGACACGGCTCAGACTCGGTCAACGATGAGTCAGACTCGGTCAACGAATCGAGGCCGAGTCCATCCTCGTTTTGGACTCGGTCAACATTGACCGAGTCCAAAAATGTCCATTTTTAGGGCAAAAAACAAAAAAATGATCTTTTTAAAAAAATATATATAGCATGAGTCTCAAACATAAGCCTCAGAAAAAAAAATTTCCAGGGGGCGCTGCCCCCCGACCCCCATCAGCGGGACCCGCGCCAGGGGGGAGCCCCCGGTCCCCCTTTCTGCAAGGGAAAAAGTACAATTTGCAAAGTTTGTAAAAACACTCATGCTGGTGCCAAACTTTAGAGGACAATATCCACATATATGCACACACTGGATATATATATATATATATAGCCGTGTCCCCGTGTCCAAAATTTTTGAAATTGGGCCGCACTCGTGTCCAACCCACACCCGCACCCGTACCCGCACGCATGTGACATAGGTCCCCGCTTTTATAGGGGTTTGTAACCATTTCTTTTGTAATGAGACAAACAAGTAAATTACATGCACGTTAAAATATGTAATATCTTTAGTTTTAGTTAGCTTTTTTAGTTTAGTTAGATATCAGTTAGAATTAGGTTTTTACTTTTAGAATTAGGACCTTTTTAGACATGTTACTTTTTGACCAAGTCAAAAAGCAATATGTACTAAAGGAGTCGTTAGAGCCGTTGGGAGCTCAATGACTCCCTTCTAGCTCTCTCTTTTCACTCTATAAATATGGGGCTATTTCCCCATTGTAAAAGCACTTTTTGTGTGGGCTAAATCCCACTTTAATGAGATAGATTTTTCTCTTTTGTGTGTGCATTCTTTTGAATATTTTGGTTGGTCTGAGTGTGTTGTATGAACCATTGTGTTGATTACGAAAGATCTTTTGTGAGCTTCCTTTTGAAGTTTCGTTTGTAAGCTTCCTCTTCTTACAGTATCTTGTGAATTGCTGTGATTTTTTTGGTTGTGAAGGCAGTAACCTTGTGTCATGACTACCCTCATTTCTGCTTTTATATATTGTAGAATTTGTTTGTGTTCTTGCCACAGTCTCAAGTTTAGGGAACAAATTCAACCACATTGGCTGATTTAATGTGTGTAGACTTCCTGTTTGAAACTTTGAGGAAAGTAGAATGGCTGTGTGGTTTTGGAAGATATCTAGTGTAAGAGAGGCAGTAGAACTAACCATGAAGTTAAAATGCAAAAATACTTAAAATATGGCTAAGTTTCTGGAAACATTAAAAATGGATCTGGTTTAGTTGAGACATTTATTTTTCTCTCTTTTTCTGAGGTAGAATAGTAAAGAAAAATACAAATGTTATTCATGTAGAAGGAAGTAGAAATTAATGATATATTTCAGCGAAGAGAAGGGCCTAGAAGAGATGAGAAATAAATCTCTCAATTCGAGCTTTTAATTTTTAAGCTTGAGATCATGCCAAATATGTGGGTGAATCTGCAGCACTCTCAAGGACTCCCTTTGGAATATCCTAGTGCTTATATCAGATATATGTGTAGGCAGACACCAAACATTATGAGTCGAGCAGTCCACATTGTGGCATCTTGAGTAAAAACAATGACATTGAGCAGCAAGCACTAGGCTGAGGTGGTTGAATTGCATCATTGAACTGAGAGCTGGTGAAAGGCAATACTGAACCAAATATATCAGAACTTTTTTAAGTGACTAATCAGCTCAACCTGCTGCAGCTACATGATCCAAATGCTCACTAGCTGATGCATTCTAGTTGTAGATTCTTCCCAGGAAGTAGCTTATGAAGATTGATCAACTAGATAAAAGAAAGAGCAGAAGATGGCCAACAGCCATATGGTCACCATCGGAACTCCGCTCTAAGAGTAATTCATGATATAATGTTATTTAGTTGAAGAATTCTGTCAAAAAAAGTTGAAGTAGACTCATTGATCTCCAATGAAGACATCGTCTATCAATACGAGTTGACACTATTCATCAAATACAGGGTTCTAGGGGCTTGCTGAAAGCCAAAAGACATGACTTTTAGAAAATCTGAAGCAAGAATAATCTACAGCCAAACATAAAAAATTGGAAGGCAGAGGTAAGAAACATTACCCAAACTGTGGTCCTGAAATCTGGTGACCTTTCATTGCTGAGTTTGACAATGATGAATTCCTAAACCCCTTCAAGATCCTGAAGAACTGTCTAAGGGCATTGTCAACCTGTTATTACTATTACTATTACTATTAGGCTTTGTGAATTGATGATCAGGATTTAGGAATCACCATGGACAAGAACCATCACCATCAAATTGAAAGATGAGATTCATTCCTCGAGTATATCAGAAATCCAGTCAATGGTGTTTGGAAGTAACCTTGAAATTCACCAACTAATATATGTGATTAACATAAATTCTTCTTAAGAAATGAAAACGAGAATAAGAAAATAATAAACCATTTTAGATTTTTGGATACTTAAAGCAGGATCAAGGAAAAGACAAAAGGTGATTTTCAAGATGTGTGTGTGTGTGTGGGGGGGGGGGGGTGTTGTGGTGTGTGCGTGTGTATTATCCAGTGATTGGCTAGTGACACTGGTGTTGTTACTCCACTAGTATGAGGCACACTTTGCCGCATGAGCTAGCCGAGTGTGCTCGGCCTTTGAAGCCTTGGCTTAGAGCATGAGGCCTCAAATTTTGACTTTAGTCATGCTTAGGTGGTCTCTCTCTTTTGTCTTGTTTTTGCCTAAGTGGCATTTGAGTTTATCTTGTTTTGAACTTAGGTGGTTCATAGTTTGTCTTTTTTAAGTTTTATCTTTTAGTTAGTCAATGGTTGTAGTGGGTACTTGGGCTTTTGGAATTAGAATGGTACTTCATCCTAAGTCCATGTAGGATGCTTATATAAGGATGCTACTTGGCCATGTGGATAGGCTTAATTTGGAAAACATGTAGCTCTAGTCTCTCTCTCTCTCTTCTCTCTTCTCTTCTTCTTCTTCTTCTTCATTTCTCTCTGTGAGCCCTTGGCGGCTCCAATTGCATGCACTTGGACGTGGTTCTTCATTGTGTTATGACCAAGAGTCTCCCCGGTGTGGTTCTCCGGCCAGTCTCTATCATTTCAGGTGACTCACCATTCAACTCAAGTGGTTCGTGGGCATCCCCAAGCTAAGAGGCACCTCTCTGCTTGTGCGGATGTAGGAGAAAAGTATCAAACACTTTCAGATCTTCTAATTGCTACACACTGCACTCGGTTGGCGTAACCGATTGCCTGTCCTCTGTTTTAGAGGTAACCACCACCCAACAGAGTTCCATTTCTTGCAATTCCCTGCAATTCTATAGTTTAGACCTCTTCCATCTCCCCCTATCAATCTGAGCCCTGCTAAGTCGCCTAGGAAATGGTTGGTCGAGCCGACAGGCATTCCCAACCTCTCCTGGTCGCTCAAGCGAGTTGCCTTACTGTCGGCTTGCTTCTGCAATCCCCGGTGAACCTCTGTGCATGGGTTGTAATTGCTACGTGAGGGAGACTCTCTAGTATTCCCTTCATATGCCTAAAACCCCCATTGAGCCTAGGGTTGATCGTCCCAACATCTTCATTGGTTGGTGATGCCCCTGTTGCTCAGGAAATCGTGAGCCGACCGTCTTCTGCTGGACGTTGCCGACAACCTCTCGGCGGCAGTCTCTCGTTTGATCGTTCTCCGGTTTGAAAGAGGCCCGTGTTGGACCCCCTATGTCAGGGAGATTTTCGACCAATCAACTGAATTTGGGGCCACAAACCAGCTTTCTGCTCAACAGAGCTTGCCGCAGCTTATCACCTTCAGCCTTTTATCACCACACACTCCCGAGTGCCTTTGCACATGCGCATGACCATCACGAGGTCCTCTGTCATTGGCTATCACCGTGTGCACCGAAGCCCACCCTGGATGCGCCTCTTCCTGCCTACACATGCATCATCACGCGCACCACTGTGGCCACACACCTTGCATCGATGCCAAGTGCCATGACCCCCTACATGTGATGTCCTGTGACAACCTTCCATGTGGTGCAAGCATCTCAGCCTGCTGCCACGCCCTTGTCGTTAGCACATGCTTTGTGACCACCATGTGCGCCCTTGCTTCAGTTCCCGTGTCCCTGCCACACACCATCCTGCGGTGCGTGTTTCAACCATGTGCGCACACCCTTCAGCATCCTTCAGTGTGCACACACCCTTCAGCATCCTTCAGTGTGCACACTTCAGCGCACACCACAACAGCAACCTCGCACGCACGCCACAAGGGGCCCTCTTGTGCATGCCCAACCAAAGCCTGTCTCTTTGTGAGCCCCTTAGCTGACCCTCTACACTCAGTTCCTCAGCCTACTTGGTTGGGCTTTGCAGCAGCCAGACACCTCCTTTTGTGAGAGCGTACTCGTTTGAGTACCCTGGCAGGTTGTAGGCTTCCTCTCCTTTAGCAACAACACTCGGGAGGCCCTTGGAACGCCATTGCATAGGCTGGACTTCCCATGACATGTCCCTCGGTGCAAGTGTGCCAGGTCGATCCTTCTCGAGAGCTTGGCCGTGAGCTCATGCACTCCTTGTTGACTCCCAAGAAGCCCAATTTGGTGCAACCGATTGGCATTTTGTACGGGCATCATATGGAGGCTGCAACACTAGTACTAGCTAGAAAAAAACACACATATGACAACAATTCTAAATCACTCTAATCAAGACAATCAAATAATAAAACTAAGTTGGAATTGAAATGTAATGCAATTAATGACAAATTTTAAGAGAAAGTGAACACGTGAATACAAAATAAGTAATCAAGATCATATAATAGATAAAGTTAATGGCTCAGTGTTGACTGCATCCATATTGTGTCGTGTCAACATGGGATACACATGCTAAGGATCCATGTGGCATAGCCTTCAAGAGAATTCTGCAAAGCACTACCAACAAGCGTAGGTACAAACATTAGAGCACAGTTAAGAAAAGCCTCAAAGTGATTTCTAAGGCTGTACTTGAGCTTGAACTTCATACTCTTTGAAGACTTGCCAACCATGCTTGTTTCATAGTTCCCTTTCAATCTCTTCAAATTAACATTATGTTTTCATAACACTTTCCATTTCCCTTTATGTTCTGAGGGCATTCTATGATTTGTTATTGTTCACATTTTTTCTTTATGAATCAACCACTTCTCTTATCACTCGATACTCACATTTTGAGTTAACTTTATGATGGAAGATTTTAAAATCTGCTTGTGGAAGACAACTTTGGATGACATTGATGGTTATAAGGGCTTCTGTAGAGTATTGTACATTGTTTGAAGGAAATGTAACCTTACAAGCTAAGAGAACCCCTAGGGGAAACATGATCAATTATTTCGAAAGAATATATAATCAATCTTGAACTTCCACAAACTCCAACTGATCAAAGATGTGTCTGCATCATTTCGGTGTAAGTTTTGGGAGACACTTTTTCCCAGATGACTGCATGGCCCATCTTATCTTATCATTTGCATTTGCATCTGCATCTGTTGTGGATTACATCTCATCATCATGAAGTATATTGATACCTATGTCATTTAGTGCAGTTCTCTTTTCTTGTGCTGGTCTCTGAGCTTTCTACCAATCATGCAGCTCTATTTTTTGGCGAGTAAATGTGTCTATATTTCTTATTATTTTCACTGCTTCTACATTAGAAAAATTTCTTGTCTGTGTAGCCTGTATGTCATTGTCCTTCATTTCTTACAGCTTCCCAAGTTTTTGTTGCATTAAAGCAGCCCAAGGCAATCTTTTGTTTTAGTCCTGCAAAGTGTATGTCCTTAAGTTTTCATGTATGCTGTAACTCCAAACTAGAAAGTCAAGTTTTGGATTGATTCGTCCATGCATTCACAGGAAAATATGTTCCTATGAATGGTCCTTCATGCTCAATCGACATGCAGAAGAGGGCGTCTATCAGTAGATCTATGCCACAAAGTTATCAGTGGCGCTCTGAATCAAATCTGATTCCGTATAGATCAACCATTCATCAATCTCATGGCAGGTCTATGGCATCAAGAAATAATGATAATCTAGTGATAAGATTTTCTGACAATGACAGTGGAAGTGACTCTGATGAGCTCCAAGAGAATGATAAGATTGATTCGTTCCAACGAGATCGGAATAGACAAGCAGTGGTGTTGCAGCAGGTGAAAACATCTACATCACATCAAAAGAGAGTTCCTAATATGATGACTTCAACTATGGTGAGAGTTCATGGAGCCAATCCTAAAGGATTGAGAAATTCTACTGAGTGGGCACCTCAGTCCCAAGGGCATGGCATGCCTAATAAGGTTTCCGCAAGCCCAGAATATGTTTCTAGTGGTATGAAGTCAAATGATAATGAGTTAGAAAGCTTACGCCAGAGAATTGCTACAAAAGAAAGTGAACTAAGGCAACGTAATTTTGGTTCAAAAATGAAGGAAAAAATACCAACTAATGGGGATTCTGGTGTAGTTAAGGTTGATATCCATGAAAACATGAATGGTGGATCACTATTGCTTGATTGTAAAGGGTCAATTCTTAATGCAGAAGAGAACAAGCATGCAGAATGTCATCAGTCTCACAGCGTAATTCAATCTGAGGGTCAAATGTCCTTGTTGATATCTGCTGTAAAACCTATATTGAGATATAAAAGGCATGATCAGGATAATATTGCTTTGAAAGATTCAGGGCTGGCTGCATGCACAGATTGTGGTAAGATAGCTTATAAGAACAAGAAAATTCCTATTTCAAATACCGCAATTGACGCAAGGCAAGGAGGCAATGACGGACAGGTTCCATTTCATTTCGAGACATATTGCTTAAGTTAAAGATGAAACTATAGTAGAAAATTTATTCTTTGATATGTATATCTTTTCTTTTCAAACAGGAGATGCATAAAATCATCAATACTTTCTCTTCTGAGGTCATTGCTCATGCTGCTAAGAAACCTAGACTATTGGATTGTGGCCTTCAGATAAATAGAAATTCCTGTTCATCTATGATGAAATCAACTGATGCAGTTGGAATGACATCCATGATAGAAAATTCTAACTTTAATAATCCAGTGAGTTGCTCTTTCATGAAAAACATGTCACCTTCTCTTTTAATTTTAAGTTCTATATAATCTTGAGTTTGGTAAGTTTTTTGTGTAGTACTTTGATGCTATTCTGATTCTTTGGGAGTTCATGTGCCCTTTCTGGTATCTACTCTTTTTCCTTCGATCATTTTTTTAAGGAAAAATATAAAGAAGAAGATTCAATTATGAATTGATAGATGTTCTTTCCATGGACATCTGGTATCTTAAACACATCACACCTATCATGATTTTTTCATAAAATTATATTAAAAATAACCCTATTGAGTTTCTTTTTCCAGAATTGCTCTTTTCTAAAAATGCCCAAAATTATGAGAAAAGTGATTCTGGGGTGTCTAGCTGGAGCCCCAAAATCCATTTTTTGATCAAGCATATGTAAATGTAACATGTTTTGCAAGTTTTTACCTATTTGATAAGTTATCTTCCAGCTTACTTGCATGTGAGTTACCGTGAGTTTGGGGGGTTAAGCTTGGCATAAGGGATTTAATATTTGGTGCTTTCCAATATTACCCAAACTGCATTTCTTGAATATGTGAACCTGCTTTTCTATGCTCTCTTGATAAGTTGCCAGTATTGATGTTGATGGCTGTCATGCAGGTAATGCTAGGATTGCCTTGATTCTTAGGCGTACCACAAACTCATATATAATTTTATTAGGAAATATGTTTGTAAAACTTGTAATTCTATAAAAGCAGCTATTGCACATTGACTAATGGCTTGTAGATAAGTAAAATGTGAGATAAACTGAGCAACTAAGTAAAAGTTATTAATAAAATAAGTTATTGATAGGATAGCGACACCAAATAAAAAATCTAAGTAGGTTTCAAGTATATCAAAGCTACACCTTTAAGATCAATTTGATGGATCCAGATTATAAATGTGTTATTGCAACAGAAGCTACTATTGTAAATTGGAAATTGTGTTTTCTTGGGTTAGCACTTAATCTTATGGAGCAGCAAGCATCAGCAGACAACTGCTAGGTCTAACACTGAAACAAAGTACTGGGCCATGGCTGCCACAATTGCAGAGATATTATGGATTTGTCATTTGCTCACTACGTTAGGACAGCCTATTATTGACTATTTTTATATTATGAATTTATGATAATAAGAGTTCTGTAGCCATATTGGTTAATGCAGTTCATCACAACAAAGCTAAGCACATTGAATTGAACAAACACTTTTCTTTTTGCTAGTGAAACTTAAAGACTTTAGAACTCAAGAACTTGTGATCAAATTTAATTCTGGTGAAGCCAAAGTGCCAATCATTTTATCAAGACCATATCAGTGCATCAATGTTCGTTTTTAAAGGACAAGCTGTCCATGGTGACCCTGAGGGGGGCTGTTAGACGATATGATAAAGATAGTTTTTGTAATATTTTTTTTTGTATACATGCTGTATTGTAATATATTAGTTAAAAGAGGTCGGGGTAGGCCTAGGAAGACATGGATGGAGGTGATAGGAAAGGATATGAATGCTTTGAACCTCACCGAGGACATGGCATTGGATAGAAATGATTGGAGGAGAAGGATTCATGTGGAAGACCCAAAATGATTTTCTTTTTTGGTTCATATCGCCGACCCCAATTGTTTTGGGATGAAGGCGTAGTTGTTGTTGTATACATGCTGTATTGTCATAACTGCAGTATTATGATATTTTATCTGAATAAGGGTATTTTCAAAAACTAGCCAGAACCCTATTATATAATATGTATTAATACCACACACAACAGGAGACCTGGTTGATGTCTTCTATTGCTTTTCACGGCTGATGCCCCTCTTCTATTCTCCTTTCCTCCTCACTTCTTTCCAAAAAAATCACACTTAGAGCTGAGCCATTTCATCCAGGTAGAAAAGGAGTGGTCTTGCTAGGTGCTTTGGTAGATCAGCTTCTGTAGCACATCATTTCTTAGTATACTGACACATCAACTTCAAATCTTAAACAAGCCAAGAGATGTTCTTAGTAAAAGAAGAATCCACTTCTTCGTGATTGACCTTTGATAGCAATGAACTTGATGAGCAAGATGAATTTTCTTCAACACATACCTTTTGAAATAAAAAATATATAAATAACTATGTCACAAAAACAGCAAAACTAAAACCCCCTCTACCAATCTGTTTTAGTACCTTGTATTGATATATTTTAACTCTAACCAGATAGCTTCCACATTCGTCAGGTTTGGTTTAGGCCAGAAGTCAGAACTAGATTCTCTAATGGTCAGGTTATGCACTTATGTTTAGAGACAAGAGTAGTCCAGCTTGTCTTTTAATAAAATTCATAAAAGTGACCATGCATTTCAAAAAATGCCATTCTTTTAAGGATATTTTAGTCATTTTAATAAGTTGAAGCCGTCTAATGTTAAATACAACTAGTTTAATGTTAGATTAAACTATATATATATATATATATATATATATATATATATATAGAGAGAGAGAGAGAGAGAGAGAGAGAGAGAGAGAGAGAGAGAGAGGTGCTTAATGTTACGTGCTTAATGGGTTTTTCAGTTTTTTTTTAAATTCTGACCGTACAGATGTGATCTATGTATTTGGTTTTATAGGGATCGGCTCTTGAAGTGTTCGATTCCGACACATGGGTGGGTTTTTATAAGGTTCAAAAAATCAACGGTCCAAAATCTTTGTAAATTTTTGAGGCTCCAAATATAAATTTTTTCATCAAAAACACATGATCCGAGTGTGGATTCCTTTAAATCGACCATGCCCAACACATTTATGGGGTCAGAACTGTCGACAAAAACACTGAAAGAGCAGAAAAACCCATTAAGCACATATCATTAAGCACCTACACTCTACTCTCTCTCTCTATGTATATATACATATAGGGTAAATATTTGGTACTAATGCAGGTAGGGAATTATTGAGTAGAAATAACCTTTATTTCATATTTTTTTTGTAGATCAGACCTTATAGATGTGATCTACCATATTTGTTTACTAAAAAATGGGTTTTGAATCATGTGATTATGACATGTAAGCAAGATTTTTAATGGCTTCAAAAATCAACGGCCCACAATGTACCAAAATTTTGCAACTCAAGAAATCATATTTTTACATTGAAAAAACATGATCCAAGGGCCAATTCTTAGTAAACAAACCTCTTGAACGCATCTGTGTGCTAAGATTGAGCCGATACACCTTGCATCTATGATTTCTAGCTCAATAGTTCCTTACCTTCATTAACACCTAATATAATCCCGAGTATATATATAGTCTAGAATATGAGAACTACCAATGTGAACTGGGCATTTCCAACACTTTTTTTTTTACAAATCCAACCATGTAGATGCATTTGGCATGGTGAATTTGCTAGGAATCAACTGTTGGATCGTGTATTTTTTGATGAAATAATGCATTTTTTAAATGATTCAATATTTATGAATATTATGAGAACTACCGTGTGAACTGAGCATTTCCAACACTTTTTTTGCAAATCCAACCTTGTAGATGCATTGGGCATGGTGAATTTGCTAGGAATAAACTGTTGGGTCGTGTATTTTCAATGAAAAAAATACATTTTTTATGCTTCAATATTTATGAAGATTATGAGCATTGATTTTAAAGCCTTAAAAAATCTTGTTTGTGCATCGTAACCGAATGATCCAAGAGCTGGTCCTTGTAAAACTAAGCATGTAGATAACATCCGTACATTTAGATTTAAGAGAAAAGAACAAAAAGTCTATGAAAATCGTGGTTCAAACGGTAGTTCTCATATATATATATTATATGACATTAAGCTAGTTGTGTTAATATTAGTTACATTCAACTGATTGAAATGACTAAAATACCCATAAAAGCAATGTCATTTTTGAAAATTCATAATCGTTTTTTTGGGCAATGTGAGTTTTAATTTGCAAGGAAGCAAAAAATCAAACACCTTTTCCAAAAAGTAAAATAATATACTTTACAAATTTGAATTTGAAAATGAAAGTTACCTTTTAACCTAAAAAGTGATCATATACTTTCAAGAATACCATTGCTTTTGAGGGTATTTTGTTTATTCCAATCCATTGGATGCAGCTAATGTTAAGTACAACTAGTTTAATATTAGATAAACCCTATATATGTATATGGGTTAATTACGAAAAACATAGCTGGATTTTTTATAATTCAAATCGTAGCTAATTTTCTCCTCACATCGAAATATATACGCACTGTAATTATTATTGCTTTAACTATTTTTAATAATATGTTGATTTAAAATTTTAGCCAATTTACTCATTAAATCTCTATGAGCCAATATGAGAATTTCGTTGGGGCGTTCTCTACTGAGCGACGTGCTGTACTCTATAGGCTCGGAGGCAGTGATAAATGGGCAAGGGTTGCTAGGTCGTCGCCCGGAAGCGACGCGTCACACCGACGCCCGGGTGTGGTGTCAAATAGGCAAGGGTTCCCTCACTTTGTTGGACGGGTGGGGGTAAAGAAGTTAGTCCAAGACCATAAAATTAGGTTAGCCACTTGGAACATAGGGTCTTTAACTGGTAAGTTGGTAGAGTTAGTAGATGTTATGCGTAGGAGAAAGATTGATATTTTATGCCTACAAGAGACCAAATGGGTAGGTGAGAAAGCAAAAGTGATAGAACCTTGGGGATATAAGATTTGATATACAGGAATAAATAAGAATAGGAATAGAGTAGGGATTGTTATGAGTCGTGAGTTTATAGATAATGTAGTTGAGGTCCGTAGGAAGGGTGATAGGATTTTACTTATTAAATTAGTATTAGGTATGGATATTATTAATATTATTAGTGTTTATGCACCTCAAGTAGGTTTAGATGATTCCATTAAGCGTCAATTTTTGGAAGATTTAGATGGAGTAGTACAAGGGATATCTTATGGAGAAAGGCTTTTCATCGGCGGTGACCTTAATGGGCATGTAGGCATTAGTAGGGATGGATTTGAGAGTATCCATGGAGGCTATGGTATACGAGAAAAAAACGAAAGTGGAGAAAGGATTTTAGATTTTTGTTTGTCCTATGATATGATCTTAGCAAACACTTGGTTTAGGAAGAGGGAGTCTTACCTAGTAACATTTAAAAGTGGGGTTAATACGAGTCAGATAGATTTTTTCCTACTTAGAAAGAGAGATAGGAGTTGCTGCATCGATTGTAAGGTTATACCGGGAGAAAGTGTAGCTACACAACATAGAGTCTTAATTTTAGATCTTAGAATTAGACAATGCCGCAAAGGGGATAGACATAGGATAGATCCTAGAATTAAGTGGTGGGCACTGAAAGGAGCTAAACAAGAAATGTTTGTAGAGCAGGTAGTTAAGGAAGCTGATTGGTGTCTCGAGGATGATTCAGAATCAATGTGGAATAAGATAGCGGGTGGCATGAGAAAGGTGGCTAAGGAGGTATTGGGTGAGTCTAAAGGCGGTGCACCGCTAGGTAATGATACATCATGGTGGAACGAGGATGTCAAATTAGCTATTAAGGTTAAAAGAGAGTGCTATAGAAATCTAAATAAGAGTCGTGATAATGAGAATTTGGAGAAGTATATGATAGCAAAGAAGGAAGCTAAAAAAGTAGTTCGGAACACGAGGGATAAGGTATATAAAGAGGTTTATGACAAGTTGGATACCAAAGAGGGCGATAAGGATATTTATAGGCTTGCAAAGATGAGAGATAAGAAATCGAGGGATCTGGGTATGGTTAGATGTATCATAGATGAAACGCAAAGGGTTTTAGTCAAAGATGAGGAGATTATGGAGAGATGGAAAGATTATTTTGATAAGCTATTTAATGAAAGTCATGCTCAAGATCTTTGAAACTTCTCCATTCCTTTTCATGAGATGAATCGTGACTTCATGCGCAAGATTTAAAAGAAAGAAATTGTAGAGGCTTTGAAGAAAATGAAGAAGGGCAGTTGGCCCAGATGGTATACCTATCGAGGCTTGGAAGTGCTTGGGAGAGAAAGGTTTAAAATGGTTGACAAATCTTTTTAACAAGATTTGGCGGACAAATAAGATGCCTAATGAGTGAAGGAAGAGTACTTTGGTGCCTCTATATAAGAATAAGGGTGATATACAAGATTGCACAAACTATCGTGGTATAAAACTCATGAGTCATACTATGAAACTTTGGGAGAGGGTGATTGAGTCTAGGTTGAGGAAGATTGTCATGATATCGGAGAACCAATTCGGTTTTATGCCTGGAAGATCAACTATGGAAGCTATACATCTTCTTAGACAACTTATTGAGAGAAATAGAGAGAGGAACAAAGATTTGCATATGTTTTTTATTGATTTGGAGAAGGCATACGATAGAGTACCTAGGGACGTTCTCTGGTGGACAATAATGAAGAAAGGTGTTTCTCTCAAGTACATTAGTATAATTAAAGATATGTATGAAGGAGTAGTAACCAATGTCCGCACTTGTGGAGGGGTGACAACCAATTTTCCTATAACGGTTGGGTTACATCAAGGATTTGCTTTAAACCCTTTCCTATTTGCTATAGTGATGGATGAGCTTATGAGATCAATTCAAGAAAATATGCCATGGTGTATGTTGTTTGCTGATGATATTGTTTTGATTGATGAGTCTAGAGCTGAGGTTAATGCTAAGTTAGAATTATGGAGACTGACATTGGAAGCAAGAGGTTTTAAGTTGAGTAAGAGCAAGACAGAATATTGTTAAAATATGTGTACTCGTACACATATATGTTGAAATATAATCCTTAAATGTACATATATATATTTATATATATATATATATATATATATAAAGATACGTATACATATATATATATATGTATACGTATCTCTATTTATATATATATATATATATAAATATATATTTTATCTTCCTAAAATACCTTCAAGGGTATTCTTGTAATTTGTCATTTTACGCATATTCCAATTGGAATATGCATTGTAATATTTCCTTTAATTTTCTGTTTTTTATTTTTTAATTTTCGTATTCGTACCATATTGGGGGCCTCCCAATAGAGACGTTGGGAGCCCCCAATGGTCACAAATGTGAGCGTTGGGGGCTCTCCAACATCTCCTTTGGGAGCCCCCAAGGTGGTCCCTTTTGTGCTTATAAATAGGGGTTTGCCCCTTTGTATTCTTAACTCCTTGGAGGAGCTTATGCTCCATTGTATAGGGTTTTTGCCCTCTTCTTCCTTTTTCTTCAATAATATTCAACTTATGACTTTAAGTCATATTTACCCCTTTTATGGGTTTATGTATTAGCACATGATGTGCTTGTGTTGTTCCCTTGAGTGGGTATATTCGCACTTCATGTGCATGTGTATGGGTTCATTATCGAACCTAAAGTATTCAAAGCCACTTTCTAACATGGTATCGGAGCAAGGTTACGATGGGGTTGTTCTTTGATGCAACGGAAAGCGTGTTGATCAAAAAATGGTGAAGTATTCATTGTCCTTCTCTTTTTCTTAAGTTTTCGGTATGTATCTATTTTCTTAACATATTATGCATTATGAAACTAATTTTTGCATATGTAGTGTTTATAATAGTTGAATCACTTCTTTTCACATTTCGCATGTTAAAATTTTTTAAAATATCTCCTTTTAAATTTAGTAAACTTGTTTGCTATTCAAATATATAATTCTTGTTTATATGTTTATCGATTACTCATCACATATAAATAGTAATTTATGTTTTTTTTTTAAAATTATTTTCAATTATGTGGGATTTATGATGTTTACATAAGTATTTCATGATTGACCTATGAACTAACTTTTAAAAATTATATATGATTTCTTGATTAATGATCTTTGTTTAAAAACTCTTTTCTCTCATATAAAGTCTAATTTGTTTTGAGTTCCTCTCTTGTTTATGGATTTTAGTGCATGTTTCAATGTTTTTGGTTTATTCAAAGGATTTTTGAAAAATTGTTTGTGATAAATAGGTTGTTTGAACCATTAGATCTTTTAAAAGAATTTCCCACGCTATATAGAATGCATAGTGTATCTATTGCATCCTTTGGTATAAAAGATTTCATTTATTTTTTATTTTTCTTCTAATGATGTAACTTTATAAACATATTTGTTTGTATTTTTCACATAAGGTTTCAAAAACCTCTTGATTGTATCTCTAAGGATGCCTACATTGGCCATAATATGGTCTTCTTTGTCTTAAATTGCATTTATCAAGCATATAATTGCATAATTAAAGCTTGAGAGTCTCAAGCATTTGCATCTTTTATGAAATACATGCATTATTGCATGTTTGATATTATTACGCTTTTTGCGTATTTTGTTCAAGTGTTGTGAGAGTGTCTTTGTACACTTTTATAAAGTATTCATGCTTGTATGCGTATTGTCTATTCATAGACATTTTTCACATGGTACTATCTTTTCAATAAAGAGATGTTTTTATTGCCTTATTTAGGGCTTGTGTTTGTTTTTTTTAATGAACTTGTAAGATTGCTTCTTTTATCATTCCGCAATATCTTGGTACATGTTGTCCTAAATTTACATATTTAAGATTATTGCCATTTTACATCTTGGTATACGTATAATTGCAAATTATAAAGGCTTGATTTGTTTCTTGGATTATTCCAATTCCTTTGTCACACATGACATAGCTTAAATATTTCATGTTGTGTTTATTAACGTTTTTTTTTATAATGATCATGATTGAACATAATTTCGTATATATGCAACATTATTGTTATATGACATATTGTTGTGATTAATTATGTTGGACCTTTGAATCGGCCCTCTTTGTAAAATCACATATTTGGAAAATGTTTTCCCTAAGAGTTCATTGCCTTTTTATGGCATTTTATCTTCTATCCATCACATGTTATATGATGCATCAATCCTTTTTTTATGGCCTTATTATTGTATTAGAGATGATTGTTGAGGTGAGTTATGGGCACCTTGTGTTATGTCATTTTAGATTGTCCACTTGCCATATTATAGATGGTGATTGAGGTGAGTTATGGGCACCTTGGGACTCTAGAATGATTTGGTATATGATCTCTAATTATGAGTGTGTCACTCGTTTGTTTTTTGCCATTGATTTTATGGATGCTCTTATTTATATATAAATGTGATGGATATATGATGTTTGAAACCTTAAATGTTTTAAGGTATATTAAAATCAAGGTTTTTGGGATTATTACCCAACCTTTTATTGTTTATGAATCTTATGAGTGCATTTGCAGATTTGTGTTTTGTGCTTTTTGTGCACAAGTATTCTTGGTGTGTGTATATTCACACATTTATTCCAAAACATTGTTGTTATGGGTATTCTTTTTGAAGAATATTGTTCTATTGATTTAAGGTTTTATTTATATATTTGTCATTACAAGTTTTATTGCCTCAAAAGTCTTCTCCTTTTATAACTCTTATCTAAGTGTTATCATATGTAGACAAGAATTTTATTACACCTTTGTGTGTTGGTAGCCCTTTGTTGGCTTTGTTTCTCTTGGTCTAGTAGCTAAACACATTTGTCTTGAGTATTATCATATATAGACAAGACACGTTGATTCACACCATGGTGTGTGATCTTTTGTCCATGTTGTCATTTGTGTCCTTGTTCTAGTCGCTGAGATGTATGCTCATGGTTGGCTTCTTTCACTCAATTCAAGTGTCATTTTATGTAGACAAAAGATGTATTGTGTTTTTAGCCCATGGTTGGCTTGATACTCTTGTTCTAGTAGCTGAATATACTTGGTCTTGAGTGTATTTTTACGTAGACAAGAGATGCTTTTGGTCCATGTTGGCGTGTATTCTCTTGTTCTTATCGTTG
The DNA here is from genome assembly GCF_984573655.1 of Nuphar pumila. Lineage (NCBI taxonomy): Eukaryota > Viridiplantae > Streptophyta > Magnoliopsida > Nymphaeales > Nymphaeaceae > Nuphar > Nuphar pumila. Next base: position 28,744,881 of record NC_143252.1, on the reverse strand, counting down.
ATACACTCATTTTAAGTATTATTACATGTAGACAAGATGTTCTTTTGCACACCTTTGTGTGTGTTATTTGACCTTTAATGACATTATATTTATATTCTTGATCTAGTAGCTTATACACTTGATTTATGGGTTTTGGAGGACTAATGAAGTAATTGCTTGTAGTGGATGAACTACTATTGAAAATTGCAAAAATTTTATTCATAACTTGTGTTTTTAAGTAAATTATATCCATGATATGTTTTTAAATCAAATTGATATTGTAGCATTTAATCTATATATTAAGTGCTTACAGTTTTTCGGCGACTTTTTGATATGCAAAATGAGTCTTTTGTCTCAAATGATATTCATTTTTAAATCTAGGGTGAATGTTTTAATATACTTAGTCAAATCATGCTTCTTATTTATGACATTTGTTTGACATAGATCTTCTCCCTAAAGATGTGAAAAACTATATTATGCGTGTTAAATATACCTTTATAAAGCCCCTCTTATTGAAGATCATATTCGTCATGCCTTTGGACATTTGTATCCGTGTTCTTTTAAAAACTTTTTGAACTCTTGTGTTCATTTTGACTAAAGTATGTTTGAAGTATTTTCATTAATGATTTCTTTAAGTGTTAATTCATTTTATGATAGTAATGCATATGCTCATTATGGCCTTTTAGGCCCTCATTCAATAAAGCATATGTAGCTTATGTCTCTTTGTAGGCTTATTGTAGTGTCCCTTAGTGGACCATTTTGTTATTCCCCATTATGGGGTTGTGTTTGTCCAATATTGGACCTTATGAATGCATTGTGCATTCTTGCAATTCGTTTCCGCTCACTCTTTAACATGATATTTGTTTTTTGATCTTTGGTTTTCTAAATTTTCTTTTCATACTAAAGTAATTATCCTATTATGCATAAATTTTGCACCTTGTTAGGAATGTTCCATTTGAGTAAAGTGCAAAGATATTTTTTACTTGTTCTTTGTTGTTATTCCACCGGATCTTGGAGATAGGACAAAGAGAAGTACCCCTGGATGGTTCGGGAAATGTGTTCATCATTAGAAGACAATTGAAGGAAGGCATTTTCAAGTTTCAATTGCATCCTTGCCGAAGCCTCTTGGAGTCTTCCCCTTTTTTCAATCTTTTCGTTTCCCCGCAAAGATTGAGGGGGGGTGTTAAATATGTGTACTCGTACACATATATGTTGAAATATAATCCTTAAATGTATATATATATATAAAGATACGTATATATATATATGTATACGTATCTCTATTTATATATATAAATATATATATTTTATCTTCCTAAAATACCCTCAAGGGTATTCTTGTAATTTATCATTTTACGCATATTCTAATTGGAATATGCATTGTAATATTTTCTTTAATTTTTTGTTTTTTGTTTTTTAATTTTCGTATTTGTACCATATTGGGGGCCTCCCAATAGAGACGTTGGGAGCCCCCAACGGTCACATTTTGTGACCGTTGGGGGCTCTCCAACGTCTCCTTTGGGAGCCCCCAAGGTGGTCCCTTTTGTGCTTATAAATAGGGGCTTGCCCCTTTGTATTCTTAACTCCTTGGAGGAGCTTATGCTCCATTGTATAGGGTTTTTACCCTCTTCTTCCTTTTTCTTCAATAATATTCAACTTATGACTTTAAGTCATATTTACCCCTTTTATGGGTTTATGTATTAGCACATGATGTGCTTGTGTTGTTCCCTTGAGTGTGTATATTCGCACTTCATGTGCATGTGTATGGGTTCATTATCGAACCTAAAGTATTCAAAGCCACTTTTTAACAAATATATGGAATGTCGGTTTAGTAAGCAACGAAGTAGTGATGGGAGTGTAGTGAAGCTTGGTGAGCAAGAAATACCGGTGCATGATTGTTTCAAATATTTGAGATCTATCATTCAAAAGTATGGAGAAATTGATGGAGATGTAAATCATAGGATAAAGGTTGGGTGGATGAAATGGAAAAGTGCAACTGCAGTGTTGTGCGATCGTAGAATGTCATTGCGGTTGAAGGAAAAGTTTTATAGGACGACTATTAGGCCCACTTTACTATATGATACAGAATGTTGGGCTGCCAAGAGACATCATATTCAAAAAATGAGTGTAGCTGAGATGCGTATGTTGAGATGGATGTGTGGAAATACAATAAAAGATAAGATTCAGAACGAGGAGATACGAAAGAAGGTAGGCGTTGCACCCATTGAAAATAAGATGAGAGAGAATCGTTTACGGTGGTTTCGACATATTCGGCGAAGGCCTAATGATGCTCCAGTTAGAAGGATGGAGAAATGAGAAAATATATTAGTTAAAAGAGATCGGGGTAGGCCTAGGAAGACATGGATGGAGGTGATAGGAAAGGATATGAATGCTTTGAACCTCACTGAGGACATGACATTGGATAGAAATGATTGGAGGAGAAGGATTCACGTGGAAGACCCAGAATGATTTTCTTTTTTGGTTCATATCGCCGACCCCAATTGTTTTGGGATGAAGGCGTAGTTGTTGTTGTTGTTTACTCATTAAATCTCTCTCTATACCTTCGGACAGCAGAACAGTTCCAAGTAGCCTTGGGCAGAAAATTGTCCAAGGCTCCTCATCACTGTTCTTCTTCAAGATGAACACCTGTAACCTACACAACACTTTAACGAGATGTTCTTCTTCAAGATGAACAAACAGCTGTAACCTACACAACACTTTAACTTATTAAAGTGTTTGTGACCATCCATGTTTCAGTGATTGATGCCACTCATCTAAACGGCAGCCCTACCTTACCACCATGCTTATATAAATGTATTTCTTTCTCCATAACCTTCTCTATCTCTCTCACACACATATACGTGCACACATGGTCATGGAGAAAGAAATACATTTTCATAAGCATGGCGGTAAGGTTGGGTTGAGAAAGAGAGATGGGGGTGGGGGGTGGGCGATGTGGTGTGGGGGTACGGTGGTTAAGAGAGATATTTAATGAGTAAATTGGGTACACTTTTACATAACAGATTTTTAATTATAATTAAATAAATAGTAATTATTGAAAATATTTATTTGAATAAGTGTGGCTAAAACTATCATTCTGAATTATAGCATTTATTAGGAATGGAATTGAATTATAAAAGAACCTTGGTGTTTCTGTAAATAACCCTATATATATACAAACGGGAAAATTTTGGCTACCCTTGAGTGTACCGTATAGAAACCACTCATTCCTTCATATTTTCTGGTTTGCTTATTAAAAAATGTTTTAGATTGTCAGATCCTGTTGTGTAAGCAGATTTTCTAAGGGCTAAGAAATTCAATGGTGTACAATGCCTCAAATTTTCAATATTAAGAAAATCATATTTTTACATTGAAACCACACAATACAAAGTGCATTTCACAGTAAATGGACCATGCCGAATGCATTCATGGGAACAGATTGGCCAAGTAAGACTCGCACCTATAAGATTCAGCTAGAGAGTACCATACTATAGATTGTAGCCAATATTTTCCGTATGTAAACTATCTTTTTCTTAAAAAAAGTTAAATACATATGTATAATATGGTAACCCTGTATCCGCACTTTTAGAAATTAGTCTCATACCCTATGTAGTTGCACTTGTACCTAGGTGACATAGAATTGATCCTTATATGTGCTTTCTGAAACCCATGAACATGCAATGTGATAATGGGCATCCCTTTGGCTTGCAGAATGTCTTTTAAAACTTAAGACTATATATAAGAGAATAAATTATCTAGATAAGCTGATAGTGGAAGTATCTTAGTGCAACTTATAGTGAACTGCCTAGGAGTGTCTGTAACCTATCATCTTCCACATGCCAGTTATTGGTAAGATAAATAAAAAATTGTATCCATGATAAAGAATTAAGTGCTATAAGCTCGAAGTCTCTGTCTAAGCTGGTGTAATGGTGCTGCTTGATCATGTCAGTGTCAACAAGATAATCAGGTTTTTCTATGTAGCATAGGTACTTCTACAAGGGTGTTGTTGTACTCGTGTCAAGTTGTGTCAGCACTGGTACTTCATGGGTATGGATTAGGTCAATTTTGGATCTCACCCAATCCAGAGCTGATCCATTACCTATTATGGCAAATCATTTCATTTATTCATCATGGTTGTTTTCATTCATTTTTGTTATGTTCAATTCGTTTTTTCTTAAAAAAATAGGCATATATATAATTCTTACCCATGTACCCATTCTTTTGGAAATACCCTATGTACCCGCACCTTTACCTATGTGTTGTAGGTTTTTGGTCAAAATGTTATTACCATATAACAGGAGAAAGTCAATTTCTTTATTGGAATTATGAACATAGTGAGCAAGCTATGTAACACGGACTCTTCTAACTGGGCAAGCTATGTAACACGAACATAATGGGCAAGATAACATGTTCATGGTTTCACATTTGTAAATCAGCCCCACCTTCTAGAATTGGTGAATCTTGTTGGATGGAACATTCATTTTATGTTCCCACAATGTACTATAGGCATGGCATTATGAACAACAAGCTTCTCTAAATATTGGAAATTCATCTACTAAGATTTCTCACATTCCACTGCCCTATTAGTTGTTCGTGTGCTTCATGTTATTTCTTCTATTCTTGTGAACTGAATTTACCAGCAGAAAACTAATGAGATGTCGTGAGCAGAATGGAGTCATATCTGGTGGCGAAATTTCTCAAGATACATCTCAGAATATCTTAACTCGACATGCAGGTCATGCTAAGAATGAGTTCACAGCTTGTGATGTAAGGCCATCTCCTTCTATGCGAGTCCATTCTTTTTGATATCCTTTTCTGTCTGTTGGCTTTATATGTTCATTATGCTGCATGAAAGGCATGTCTTCACGATTCAAACCTCTTAAACTCTTAAGGTTCAACATGGGGATTCAGGACAAGTATGTATGGACTTCCAGTCTTTGATGGAGATTGAGGAGTTGCAAGATAAAGAATTGGAAGAAGCGCAAGAACTCAGACACAGATGTGAGATGGAAGAAAGACTTGCTTTGAGAGCATATCGTAAAGCACAGAGGGCATTGATGGACGCAAATGAAAGATGTGCTTATCTTTATGAGAGAAGAGAATTATTATCAGCTCAGCTTCAAGCTTCTTTAATGGAGGGCCATTCCTTGTGGTCTTCTGGGTGGCATAAGCAGAAAATCATGAAGATGGACAAACATTTTCAGTTGATGGATGAAGATGAACAAACATTTCTAGTTCATGGTCAAGCTGCTCCATATGGATTGAGCTGTGAGGAAGAGGGCAGGGTTGAAGTAAGGCTGTCAAATGTGGATGGAGAATCAAGACAAAGATCTAATCTAGAGGGCCCTTTTGCAGATGGAGAATCAACACAAAGATCTAATCTGGGGGGCTCTTTTCCAGACCCGGTTCAGAATTATGCTCATCTTGAAGCCTCTTTGAGGTCTAAATTGTTCTCTAGGCTACAGATGGGGCATTTATTTGCAAATAGCGGCCTTTGTTCTGATTCTGAGAATTTTGATGGTGGAAATGATGAGAATGTTCAGAATAAGCTAGAGATTTCATTCTCCAACCAGTCCTTACCAGATACAGGGCAAAAAGAAAGTGCATGTATTAGAGGTTTGTGATTATGCTGCTGCTTTTTTCTTCGATGCAATTTAAGATGATAATATATGAAATATTATTGGTATAAAGAGTTTCTAATCAATGGAATATTTATTTCTGCATATTGCTTTTATGCTTATAATAGTGAGACATGACAGTGCAATCAACTATAGTATTTTGATGCATTTGAGTCATGACTTATTTCTGGTGGGCAATACAGATATTCCAATTAAACTTTTTTTTGTCTAGATGCTATTTCTAATAAGTTCTCTAAATGGCCAAACCCATCTGGACTGATAAAGTCTCAGATACTTGCTTTTTACAATGTATAACCTAAGGCTGAATTGAGAAAACTGAGTGGACCAAGTAATATTTTTATATAATAGATTCAAATGATGGGTATATCATAAAAAGGTCTCTAAGCTCATAATTTTTTTGGTAGGGCAAGGTTCTCGTGAGCTTACAGCTAGTGGATTGGTTTTGACTTCTGATCTTGAAATTAATAAAGATCGCATTTAAATGCGAGTATTTTTTGTTTGTGTTCTTGTGTTTGGTGGGGTGTATGGGTTGGCATGTGAGCGTATAGTAGCCTTTTCGATACTGAGAAGGGAAACATGTTTTGAACCCATTAGATCCCAGTCAGTCATGATTTGATAAGAGTCACTGATATATCTGACTTTTAGTTACTCCACTTTTTTAATTTCAATTGCTTTTTTTTCCTTTGTAAACTTTTGTCCAAGTTGAATTGACATTTCATTATTCTCCCATCTAACATGATGGCATTTGTTATGATTGGTTTCTCAGAAATCGAAAAACTAGAATTGTACCAGCTGGCAATTAAAGGATTGTTGCCTAGTTCTTCCCAAGTCATTTTTTAACTCGTTGATTCTGATGCGTCTGTTATTTTTCCTTATGTAGTAATGGAAAGCAATGTTTAAAAACTTGTTGAGTCAACTCGGTGACTCGGCCATTCACCATGTCAAACAGTGGATGACCCAGGAATTAACAAATCTTGGCCGAGTCATGGGTTGAATCAGCTAAGTCAACCGAGTTTTGGCATGACTTGGCTGAGTAATAGAATGCCTCAGCCGAAACATGCTTATATAATGCATCTTTTATATTTATAAGCATATTATATATTTTATATAAATGCTGTATTTTCATATATTAATAATATAATATATACACTTTATATACATAATATGTATATTATAATACATATTATAGGTAAAAATTAGAAAATACAATATATAAAAACATATTATATACATATATTTACATATTTTATTAGAAAATATAAAGTTATCATGACTCATCACTTGGCCGAGTCACTGAGTTGACGTCATGAGTCACGAGTCAACCCATGCTGAGTTGAGTACTGAGTCACTGGGTTATAAAACATTGATTGAAAGGATGCCAAAATACATTGTCTAGAATCTTCTTGATTGTAAATGCTAGTTGAAGATGTCTGTGCCCATGTAGCTGCTAATTGATATCTTTGCGTGTTGATGTAGTTTCTTAATTTATTAGTTTCTGTGTTTCAGATACTGATCAGCACTCGAAAGGGCTTTTGGGAGATGCTATTGAGCATCACCCCCAAATTGGAATTCACTGTGATGACAATGCAATCCTTCAGGATTTTGACCCTTCAACTATTAGATGTAATGATGATCCTGAAGAGTGCTGCTCTTCACTTGGTGAATATGGGAGATCCCCTCTTTCCTCTGCTAGCTTTGTGCCTTCTGCTGCGTTGAATGTTGTCTTCAGGCATAAGAATCTTTTTCTGTCCAAGTCTACTAATGGGTTGTATGATAGTGAAACTCAGCAAGAATCTGCCACTGGTGTTATGCATGGAAAGGGCCTCAACATTAAATTTTCTGAGAGACTGCTAGATGTTTTCGATATAGACATGACACATAATGGTATCAGAGGTGAAAAAACGGGAAAACTTGATATTGAAGGTATTCAAGGCTGCAATCTTGACATTGATCCTTTCTGGCCATTTTGTATGTTCGACTTACGAGGGAAGTGTAATAATGGACAATGCCCCTATCAGCATGCGAGAGACTATGCACAAAAAAATCAAGTGTTTCCTGGTGTTCCTGGTAAGACTGGTATAGATACTGCTGATGCCATTCCTGGAGATCCAGAAAACAAATTTCTGTTTTGCCTAATACTATATAATGATTTCTAATGCAGACAGAAAGGTTAATCATATATCAACTCAGAGGCGAACCTCAGCTTCCCAAGGATTTCATTCTAATATCGTGTCAATTCCAACATATTTAGTTGGTTCTGAACTCATAAAAGTTGATAAATGTTCATCCAGACATGTGTTGGCTCAGAAGATCTGGCAGTACTGGCATTCATCTTTCTGCAGCTCTTTCACCATCCCTTTTTCTGTTCACAGAGTTTTACCACCAGACTTACTATCCTTGCATCACAGAGGTGACTTCGATGATGATGGCGGCAGAAACAGGCTATCCCTGTATATTAATCATGATCAAGATTACATAATGGTTTGTTAGAAATGATGACCTTTTATTTCATGACTCTTTTCAGGCAGCCATGTATTTATGCATCCCATGCATGCTTACACATTGACACACTTCCCTGTACATAACCTATGTGATTAACTGTTTGTTGATAAGAATTTAATAGAGTTTCTGTTTTTTGAATCTCTGTTGAATTTGGTGAAAAGTTATCTTTTATCAACAAGACTAACTAAATAACTGTGTTAGTTGACACAGATTTTCATAGCTACATCATGATTTAGCTTCAAATATCACATAGGCTTGTTAAGGGTGGAAAAGAATCGTGACAGCATTCCTTAAAGTAATGGAATCAGGATGCAAGGAGATATATTAGTTTTTTTTTTAAATCAATATATGGTCTTTAATGCTGTTCTCACTTTATTGTTAAATGTTTTTGCCTTGATGTACAAAGCTAGTGTCTTCTAGGAATATATCCATTAGCAGTTTCCCACTTTCCTTTCTAATCCCTGGCATCACATTGTCCTGTTCTTCTGGTGTCACTAAATTTGTTCACCGTAGTTCATGAACTTTGTAATGTTGCTCTTTTCTTTAATGTTTTCAAAATGTGCTTGAGGATTGATCTCCATGGTTGGTCCTGGAGCATGAGGCTGATGGCTGTAGGTTTGATAATCCAAACTGTGTAATTTTTTATTTTCTGTTACTTCTAGGACAATTTTTATGATATTGGTTTGACTTCTGGTCAACAGACAAACTGTACACATCTATAATTTCCAATGTTTTTATTTTTTTGCCTTTTCAAAAACGTACATTTTATTTAAAAATTCTGAACTATGTTTCATACCTTATTTTTTCATCTTCACATGAGCATAGCTAGATGACTTATTCTGTTTTATCTAGAAACAAGTTCTTGATGGTTTGGCTGATCCTGAAAAAACCTTGGACGTTGCCCTTGATCTGTTTGGCAGGAAGGACAATACATTGGAGGGAAGGAAAAAGGTTACCATGTCCAACTTTTTCATTGTTTATCGATTTCTTATGTGCCCAAACAGCTGCAAAATTGGTGTTCCTGAGTTTGTTTTTTCTGTGTTTGTGATGGATCCTTTTGCAGGCTTTATCAATTTTATCCCGAGCTCTTGAAGCTAATCGAAAATCAGTTGCCTTGTGGGTTGTTTATTTGCATATTTTCTACAAGTCAGAGAAGACTATTGGAAATGATGACATGTTTCTTCATGCGGTATGTTTTATTCACTTTTTGTTAAGTTGTATTTCTGAATAATTTGAGATCAGATTTTGTTCCTCCTTGAAAGAGCGGATAACATTTCTCCTCAAGCTTTATTGCTCTCTTTTATGGCTTTTTTGGGAACAAAAGCTGGTGTTCTTGGGATGCAATACAGTACAAAAGGGTAAGGTAATGCATAACTTGATAGACTGCCTATCTTAGTTGTCAAAGGCACTAGGCGGAGCCTAGGCGATGAGCCCCTAAAAAGACTAGGTAATAAACAAACTGCTAGGCAGACTAGTCGGTACCCCAATTAAAAAACTTAAAAAATACACAATGAAAAATACACAATATGTAAACAAACTGCTAAAATTAATAACAAACATATATACAACATAAAATCAATCACTATAAAGCAATTATATTAAATAACATGATTAAAACAATAAAGAATAAATGAATAATTGAACAAACAAACCATACAATTAACAATATGAATGAATAATATACAAAAAATAAAATCATGTATACAAAAAAATTAACAATAGACATAAAATAAGCAATAGACAAATAAGAAGAAATGAACAGGAAAAATAGACAAACCATGCAACTGATAACCTGCTATTGAACAATATACTGAAAATAAATTCATGCATATAAAAAAATTAACAATAGACATAAAATAAGCAATAGACAAATAAGAAGAAATGAACAAGAAAAATAAACAAACCACAAAACATATCATATATGAATTACACACACACACACACATATATATATATTAAATAAACAAACCATACAACTAACAATGTGAATGAACAATATACTGAAAATAAAATAATGCATATAAAAAAATTAACAATAGACATAAAATAAGCAATAAACAAATAAGAAGAAATGAACAGGAAAAATAAACAAACCACAAAACATATGATATATGAATTACACACACACACACACACGCACACACACACATATATATATATAAAACTCAGAAATATAACTCACAAACATAACTCAAAAACAATCAACCAGAAATATATCTCAGAAACAGTCAACCGAAAATATAACTTAAAAATAGTCAAACAAATTATATATATATATATATATATATATATATATATATATATATATTATAATAAAAGCTAGCAGAGTGTAACGACAATTGAAAATGCGGGGGGGGGGGGGGGGAGAAGAAGAAGAACACCCAGAGTGTAACGACCCCAACTCATACCCCTTGAAAATGCAGATTTTTTTTAAACTCTTGCGGAAATCTTCCCAAAAACACGGAGCCTTTACAGTTCCACTCCCAATTGGATAAAACAACCAACCACAATAGAGCTTACAGTTATCATCCATGCCAAACCAAATCTTCATTGAATAATAAGTGATAAGTCTCGAGACAATTGCATAAATGAAGAATTCAGAGGGCAGTAACCACTAAATCTAAATAAATAAATAAAGAAGACTGAGTTACGATGTCCCTTTGTGAACTGTCTAGCAAAAACGTGACACCCGTAGCTTTCTCAGAAGCTAGTCGCTTTACTGGTCTCCTGCGGCTGCGAAAAACAATAAATAGAGGGTGTCAGAAATCCGAAAAATTTTGCTTACGAATCTATCTAATGAAATAAATGAGCATAAAAAATATAAATAAGATTTCATGCAATAATCTAGAGGAATACAATTATGATAATTACATAATTCAATTAAGCATTCATGCAACATGGAGTATTTATTAAGCATGAAGTAACATTAATCAATAACAGGGATCACAATCTAAGTAAGACATTTAACATGCTTTAAGGAACAAATTATACATTCACCAACATTCAACAGATAACAAATTAAGTAAATATGCATGTTCTAATGCATAAAAGGAATATACATGATTTATGTGCAATGCATGGACACTTTATTATCTTTTCTTAAAGTTTTCTTTTCCATATGCATGCCTTATTAAATGCATACAATTTAAGTTTCTCTTTTTAATTTTCGTTGCCCGCGGATACACCAAAAGGGTATAATTTTTCGAGGTCAAGTAGGGTTCTCAGGGTAACTTAGCACACAAGTTGTATTTTATTACTGGGTTCCAAACTTATCCCTCGACCAAATAACCTTCGGAACATTAGACCTCCACATCTAATGTCAGGACACTAAGGACCTCTACATCCAATAATGTCACTTTCTTGGTATACTAAAACAACAATTGTATCGAACACACCACCCCCAGGTAAAGTGACACTCTCTCTAAAACCGTGGTCAGGAAAAAGAACCTCAATATCGGGTTCAGGGTTAATTAGTAAAGTACACAAAGTTTTTTGTATCCTCGTGGTCTCTCAAAACCGAATCTCTAAGATTTCCATTCCTTCGATGGGAGATCCCAGAACGTATATTACACTGTTATTATTAATTATCTTTTTATTAAAAGCCAATTATTGAGTTTTGCAATTCAGCATGCAAGAACAAGTACCCTTGCGAGAACCATCTCGGGACTCTCTCTCATGAAAACACGTAGAACAATGCAATAAAAGTAAATGTGATTTTTGCGATGCATTTGAGATGCTTAAAGAAAGAGCAAGCCAAAGCTCGGGGCCTATCAAGCCCATGATGATTCATTACGATCATCGATGCACCATAAGCAAAAACTATAACAACATGCCATATATGAAATAAATCACATATCTTCTGGATGCACGTTCATATAGGAAAATTTCAACCATGCTCATGAACCAAGAATAATTAAAGCATGATTATATTTAGTTCACATGATAGTAACACTTGCAAGTTTTCATGTACAGCATATACTTAATTCAATGGCATGCTTTCATTCATTGTGCATAAATATGTTAATTACATATTTTTATCGTATGCTTCCATTTGATTCACATTCATGTCAATTACATGACTTCATTCAATGCATTGATGGTTCCCACCCAGCTGACCCACAGTCGGCTGAGGTTACCAGCAAGCCCAGCTGACTCAGATCAGCTGGGTTGGGTCAGACCAACCCTACCAGACCTGTCCCAGTCCTGCCCAAGGGCCAGACTGGGCCAGGCAGGCCCCTGCCCAGTCGGGTTGGCTGAGTCGGCTGGGTCTGACAGCCCATGCACAGCCCCAAATTCGGGCCTGTGTATGCTGTCAGGGCTGAACGACCACAATAAAAATTTTATTTGATACCCCCCCCCCCCCCCCCCTTTTTTTTTGTAACCGTGACCCAACCGACCCAGTCGGCTGGGTCTGGCCTGTAGCCAAACCACCCAGCCGACCCCTTCGACTGGGCCAGTCACGCAGCCCAGCCGACTGGGTCGGCCGGCAATGACTGCTCAAAAGGGCTCCGCCGACTGTGGGTCAGCTGAGGCCTTATAATAGCAATATACTTATTACTTATATATATATCCCTTCTTTTATTTTCTTTTGGAGGACATCAACATAATACCAAAACATGGACTTAAATGAAAACTTGTACATGCTGGGAACATACTTAAGTAGGCATACACAATAGCTTCATGCTCAACAATGCATCCGAAACGTCAAAGCCCAAATTAGTATTAGTCGACCCATCATCAAAAACCTGATTTCTTAGCAAACTGTTTGTATTATCCAAGAAATTCAGTTTTATCAAGAAAACACGTGTATAAATTTTTTTCATGTAAAAGAATGCGAGAATAACCGGAAATCAGCTATGGGGAAACGATCCATGGGTCATCCGCCATGCACCTTTGAGGAATCCATTGTAAAGACGTTTCTCCCATGGATTTCCTCCAAGATATTACATAAAATCGAACCGGTATTCGATTTGTCACCTATATTCAAAAGAGGAGACCCGTACCTTTGATAAAAATTAAAAAATAGAGAAGAATGATGGTGGAACAAGGGCTGTTGGAGAAGAGGAACCCTCTTCCTCTCTTTCTCTCTCCTCTTTTCCCTCTTTCTCTTTTTCTTTATTACTTTCTTATTTTTTTTGTTTGTTTAAGTAATGGGTGGCAGAGGGGGTGACACCCCCCCTTTTTCTCTAGCTCTCTCTCTCTCTCTCTAAGAGTTCCCAAAAAGTGGAAACTCTCTCCCTCTTTTGTTTCCTAATTTTTTTGAAACTCTACCAAATGTTGACTTTTCCACAATTGGTAGTTTTTCTAACTTTTAAAAACTTTTAAACTCTCTTTAAGTATAAGGACTATTTTAAGGAGTCCTACTCAGCCCTAAAATAAAAATTCAAAATTAGTATTAATTATTAATGAAAATTATCTAAAAACTTCCAATAATTACCAAATTAACCCAAAAGGCTTCTCAACCTTTTTAAACTCTAAATTAAGGCTTTATATTGAATTTAATGCTGGAAAAACGTTGGGCTTGGATTTAGATCCGGATACGAATCCAAGATCCAAACTCATACCCAAAACAAAAATTAGCTGGATCAAATCCAGATTTAAGTAGGACCTACATAGAATCCAAATCCTTAAAATTCAGATCCTAGTCCTTGGATCCAATCTGATCCAACTTCGGATCCATTTCGATAAACTGCTCAATTTTCAGAAAAACACGATTTTCGAGCAAATCAGAACTCGAAATCAGGAAAACAAGATATCGTCACGCTCAGAATTTCGATACTCATCCAACGATATATTACACGAATACCAAATTCCGAATTTCTTTCAAAAATAACCCGAATTTCGCTTGAATTTAAAGGTCAAAATTAAAACTCTTTCTCACGCTTCGTTTGGCTCGCCTTGACTTTGTCGATGAGACCTGGGTCAAGCCCAAACTCAAAGACTTTAGTCTAAAAATTGAGCCTCAAACGATTTTTCTCTCAGACTTAGCCAAATTTTCGTCAAAATCATAAAATGACTAAGTACCAAAATACGCGATGTTACACAGAGAGAGTGAGAAACCAAGAGACAGAAATGAGAGAGGTGAGAAACTAAGAGAGAGAGAGGTAGAGAGCAAGTGAGAAAAACCGAAAGAGAGAGAGACGCCTACTTGGCTGGTCGCTTTCTTCTTCTTCTTCTTGCTTTAAATAGTTGAGAAAGAGAGAGGGAAATGAAAGGACGAGAGAGGGAGAGAGCTAAAAGGGGAAAGGCGTTACGCCTTTTCCCTTTTTGTACCAAGGGGTAACAAAAAAAAACTTTAAAAAAAGACCACTGCCCAGGCAGCCCCCAGCCTAGGTGGCACCTAGGCGTTAAAATAGAGCCCCATCGCCCAAACCCAATCACCCGGGCGGTGGTGCTGCACCTAGGTCGCCTAGGTGCCACCTTTGACAACAAAGCTGCCTATTTGGCTTTAAATTGGAATAGTGACAACATAATTGTGTGCATGTATTAGAAGGATAGTATGATGCTTGTATACAACAAAAGTTAAACCAAAATATTTAATTAATACTTTTTCCAAGCTCAAGATTGGATACTTGTAGTTCCCAGCCTTCTGCTAATAATTTGAGACTGTATTTGTTGACATATTACAGAATAGGTCAATCTATACTAGCATGAATCATTTGTGGTGGTCACTAGATACTGTTAAGTTCTACATGTATATATATATGTATGTATTGTCATACATATATATTTGTTTTATATTTTACATATATACATATATTCATATATATATATATATATCTTTATATATATGATATTTATAATGATGTAATAGGTAATGCCCTCTAGGGGTATTTTCATCTTTTTGTAATAGATTCTGTCCACTAGTGACACTTTTCCTTTTTTGTTATTTTATTTTATTTTTTATTTTTTCTTTATTGCATTATAGGGGCCATATAAACTTCTTTTAAATCTTCGTTTCAAAAAATATTTTTTAGATCCATTTGGTAGATAGCCCAACCTTTAACAACAACAACAATTATGAAGGTCTTAACTGAAGTCATCCTAGTTACGGGTGCAAATGTTTCATCACACTCTATCACGTATTCTTCTGCATAACCCTTGGCATCTAGCCTTGTTCTTTTCTAGGGTCCCATCACTCTTAGTTTTAACCTTATAAACCCATCTCCAACCTATGATTTTCTTATCCCTTGGCAAGTCAAATATTTTCTAGGTCTTAGATTTTTCAAGTGCTCCTAATTCTCCATTCATAGTTTTTATCCATTCGGGATATTCTTTTGTCTGATTATATGTGGTAGGCAACAAATCTATCAATGGGTCTAGAGGTCCGATTTGATCTTCTAACTCCTACCTTTTGGGTTTTCAAGGTGAAATAAATTTTTAGAGCACTTGGTTGTCTATCATTTCCACATCTTGAATTACATTAGGTTCTTCTAATTCAATTTTTTCACCGTCTTGAAGATCGAGTTGAAGCTCTTTATTATTAACGTTCTCAAATAAATAATCATTGCTACTTTTTGGGAATATCTCAACTAAAAAAGAATAATCAAAGTTCTTCTGAGGCACATTTTGAAAGAAACTTTCATTCTCCAAAAAGTAAGCATTCCTTGAGATATAAAGTTGTCCTTTTCTAAATCAAAACATTCAAAGCCTTTTTGAGTTTTCCCGTATCCAAAGAATGTACACAGTATAACTTAAGAGCTATGTCACATGGGTGCGGGTATGGGTGCAACACGGGTGCGGCGCAATTTCAAAAATTTTGGACACGGGGACACGACTATATATATATATATGTATATATATTTTAAAAAAAATATATCTGCTATTGACAGACTGTGACTGTGCAGCTGCAGAGTCTGCTAATGACAGACTGTGCAACTGCACAATATATATATATATATATATATATATATATATATATATATATATATATATAAAGATCATTTTTTTTACTTTTTATACATCTTTTGCCCCTAAAAAATAGACAAAAATAGACTCGGTCAAAGTTGACCGAGTCCAAAATGTAGATGGACTCGGCCCCGGTGCATTGACCGAGAGAGACACTTGGTTGACCTTGTCCGAAGTCGCACCCGTGTCGGGGCATGTCAACGTGGGTGCGTCGACCTTATAGCTAAGTCCGTGTGACTTAGCTTAAGAGAGAGTTTATCATTTTTGTTAGTGAGAACAAAACACTTACATCCAAAAGGTCTTAATCTAAGATAATCAAGCACTTGTTGTCATAGGCGTTAGGCGGAGCCTAGGCAGTACCCAAAATGAAAAACAAAAAAACGCATAAAAGACAATAAGAAACATGCATACAACATAAAATCAATCAATAATAAGCAATAGACAAATAATATGTTTTTGAACACTGGAAAACAATTATTACATAACCTTAACCTTCTCAAACAAATTAAGAATAAATTAACAATTGAATAAATAAAATCTTTAATAGACAAATAACATGTTTTCTCTTCTTCTTCTCCTCTTTGATGAAGGAAACAAATGATGTCTTCAAAAAAACTTCTCTTTGAAAAATGCCTAGGCAGAGATATAGAGCCCCATTGCTCAGACCTGGTCGCCTGGGCGGTGGGGCTGCGCCTAGGTCGCGTAGGCGCCGCTTTTGACAACTAAGATCAAGAGAGATTTTAAAGAGTTTTTCATTGGAAGAAACATTTTGAAGCTTAGATGATGAAAGCCTATTAATTATAGACAACAGTCAAACAAACTTCATCCCAAAAATGTTTTGGAACATTTTTTGAAATTAAAAGGGTTTTATTGGTCTCAACCATTATTATTAAAAATGCGCCTTGCTCCAAGGCGAGGGCTTTTGCGCCTTGAGGCGCATGCAAATAGCATATCTGCCCTTAAGCGTATGCCTTGTACGAGAATCTTCACGAAGGTCACTAGGATCAAAGGGCCTATTGACTCTGATACCATGTAATGAGAACACAAGATAATGAGCACAATCACAAGAACCACTATGGGTAAACTACAAGAGCCACTATGGGCAAGCACAATAACCTATGTCACATGGGTGCGGGTGCGGGTGCGGGTGCGACACGGGTGCGGCACAATTTTAAAATTTTTGGACACGGGGACTCGGCAAAAAAAAAAAAATATATATATATATATATAATTTTAGTTTATTTTATTTTTAAAATGCCACAGGTGTCTGTGCACAGTCACAGACTGTGACTGTGCACAGGCACAGCACTATGCACAGTCACAGACTGTGCACAGTGCACACTCACAGACTGTGCACAGTCTGTAACTGTGCACACTGCAAAGACTGCACAGTCACAGTGCCTTTTTTATATATATTTTTTTAAATAAAAAATATAAAAAATTAGTTTTTTAGGGACATTTTTGGACTCGGTCAAAGTTGACCGAGTCCAAAATGTGGACGGACTCGGACTGGACTCGTTGACCGAGTCCGACTCGGCGTTGACCGAGTCCGGGCCGAGTCCGAAGCCGCACCCGAGTCCGCACCCGTGTCGGGGCGTGTCGACTCGGGTGCGGCACCTCCTTAGCCGAGTCCGTGTGACATAGACAATAACACAATATAGTTCACAACACAAGCCACTAAGGGCTGAGCATAAAATAAAAAAATATAATTTTATTAACTCTCAAATGCTTAAAAAAAGTATGGGAGATCTCCCATATATATACAACAAAGGAGGAAGAATGGCTAGAAAAGATACATAAAAAATAAAAATAAAAATAAAATAAAAAATAAAAAATAAAAAGGCAAAAACTGCCCCTAGTGGATAGGACCCATTACAAAAAATAAAAAGACTAAAATGCCCCTAGAGGACATTACCTATTACATTTACATCAGGAATTTTAAAAATACACACATATATATATACATTAATATGTATATATACATCAATATGTATATATACATCAAGAATATATATATATTAATATAAATATATATATGCTAACCAAAATAACAAATACAAATATATAATCAACCAATACATTTAACAATTTCATTACAAAATCTATGTCACCATAAAAAGTGAATATCAGCTGTGAGGACATAACATTGTCTTCGTAATTTTTATTTATTTATAATGATCTTTTATTTGTTTGCTTTCTGGGAGGTATAACTTGAATTTCTTGTTTACCTCATCTATGTAAAGATGTATGAAGTCCATTAGCACTATTTCTTCAATATTAATGAGGATTATAATGCCACCTCTTTCAACAAAATTTTCTTTTCCCCCTGGATAGCCTCTCGCATGATGATATGGAGGGAATTTCTCCCACGTTGCTCAGTCAGAATTTCTTAAAAAAAAAGGCATTTGTTGTTATTGTGACATAACATTTCTCTCTTCAAAGATTTCCCAACACACAACGAAGATCTTCTAAGTGTTTGTCTTCACTAGCACTAACTAAAATGATATCATCCTCATAAATGTGCTAGGTGCATTCGATAACCCAAACAGCATCATCAGCCACCCGTACAATCCATCACGAGTCTTGAAAGCTGTCTTCCATTCGTTGTTTGCTTAGAAGTTGGAACTACACTTCCCTTGTACTTGAACATCCAAAATGGAAAGAAAAGATCAGTCAGAATTGCCATCTTCAGTATCAAACCTTTCCATTTTTTCACCTCTTGCCCATTACTTGCCATGTTCAAGATAAAATATCTACCAGACTCTTGGAAAAAGTTAATGCCGAGGTCCTCATCATTTGTGGGTTCTTTCTGATTTTCACTATTGTATGACCCATTAGCAGCCTAGTAAAAAAAACCTTATGTCAGCGACCCATTAGTAGCTTAGTATAAAACCCTTGTGCCTAAAAACACAATTCACTGCTACACAAGCTAGAAAGCTAGCAGAGGCAGGTCTGCCAGATTCACCAAGTGGAGAAGCTATGTTCATGATGATTACACCTAAGAATTGAAGGGCCAAAATCGTGAAAGGAGTTAATTTGTTATCACATTGAATTCCCATTTGGGTCAAATTCCCCGAAGACTAAGGGATTACAAGATCACAATCACAATGTGCACAAGTACAAGTCTACTATTGGACAATACAATAGCCAACAAAAGGCAACAACACAAGCACTAAGTGCATATGCGACATCAAAGAACTAAATAGAAAAACACAAAACATAAAAAATATTCATCTTTATTGAGCATAAACACTTAAGAGAAGCATTAAGAAAAATGGGCACAAGTAGTGCCATTATATACAAAAGGACCCAAGGCCTAAAGCCATTGAGAGCTCCCAATGGTCATAAATGTGACCGTTGGGGCTCCGAACGACTCTATGGTCTCAATGACCATAAATTCCCTACAATGCAATAAAGGAAAAATAAAAAATAAAAAATAAAAAATAAAATAAGAAAAACAAAAACGAAAAGCTGTCCCTAGTGGACAATATCTATTACAAAAATACAAAAATATCCCTAGAGGGTATTACCTATTACATCATTATAAATATTATATATATATATGCATGTACAACTTAACACTCCCCCTCAAACTTATGGTGTGATATATCAAAAGTTTGAAAATACAACAAATATTTAATATGAAGGATTCAAGTCTTCAAGTATTTTCAAGAAAAATCTCCATCTTTATCACATAGAGAATTTTGTAAATACAAGTCTTCAAATAGCTTTATTGGTGATATCTCCGAACTCCTTTATCGGTTATCTGCATCTTCATGACATGATGCATCAAAGATAGGTTAAGATTTTTCAAGAAAATTGGGTTTCAACATATGTTTTGAATCTACGAAAAACATTGAAGACTTGGTCCTTGGATTTCAGAAAATATATAAGTGAAACGAGTAAAGTCATCTACAAAAATCACATAGTATTTGGATTTTGATAAGGACATAACGAGAGAAGGCCTCCAAACATCAGAATAAATAAGCTCAAAAAGGAAAAGAAGCTCCTTTATATGATCTGAAAAAAGGGAGTTCATGACTTACAAATACAACAACTAACATAAGAAGAAAAAATTCTTCTTTTGACATAAATCAAACTTTTATTACATAAAGATCAAAAAAACTCAAATTGCAATGACCTAATCTATGATCCTGAACATCAACTTGTTGGTGAACTCCTGGACTTGATGACAACGCAAACAACGAATGACTGGCTAACGATGAAAGAAACTTTTGAGCTTCATTCAGGACATATAGATTTCCGCATCTTCTCCCCTCAACGAGTGTCTAATTTATGTGAATTCCCTTCCTAGGAGAACATAACAACAATAGCAGTTGGAACACGTATGACCCTTCTTCTCACACATTTGACATATCATATTCACTTGATTAGAAAAGGAAGGTGTAGAGAGAATACCTGTTCTACGTCCACCAAAATTGCTTTCACTATCACACCCTCTTCCTTTGGAAGAA
This sequence comes from Nuphar pumila, assembly GCF_984573655.1. NCBI lineage: Eukaryota > Viridiplantae > Streptophyta > Magnoliopsida > Nymphaeales > Nymphaeaceae > Nuphar > Nuphar pumila. The sequence goes on along the minus strand of NC_143252.1, from coordinate 28,724,378 downwards.
TTTAAATTTTGGGCTGGAACCATGACTTCATGATTCACCTCTCCTTCTGGGACCCAAATGATATGTTCAACATAACTTCATGTTCTAATATCATGGTTCTCACTCTATCAAAAGGTTGATGAGGCACAATGCTAGTATAAACAATAATAAACATGTTGTACTCCTTTCCAAGTCATCTAACTGTTTTCGTGTATATATTTCATCCGACATTGGGGATCCTATGGAAGCAAGCTGATCCACTAGAACCTTGATTTTGTTGAGATATTCAGCAACATGTGAATCCCCTCTTTTTAACTCTGCTTTCAATCGATATATTCTGCGAGTAAAAATCTTCTCATACCACTGATGTAAGGTATCCCATAGCTCTTTTGCTGGAACTCTTGATGGGATCTGTAGAAGGACCTCATGGAAGAGGGTAGTAATGATGAATGCTATAACTGACTGATCATCCTTTTGCCACACAATAAATTATGGGTTTCTGACCATGATCTTTAAGGTCTTCTCTGCCCTTCCATGCTGCACTGAAATTGTTTGGGAAACAAGTTCCAAAGGTATATGAATCGACCCATCAGATTGTGGCTGCAAAGAAAGTGATAATTTGTTTCTTCCATTGAAAGAATTAAGTTTCTCAGTGACTAAATGGCTGAGGAAAGAGGCAATGATGGCAGCCATTTGACACTCAAATATAAAAAATAATAAATTTTATTAATGTAAAAAAGCATTAAGAAGAATGCGTATCAATACAAGTGATTTTCTCCCATTTATATACAAGAGAGGCTAGAGGACTAGCCGTTAGGCAACTCTAACAACTAACTAGCTAACCTAGCTATATTACCAAAATCCCCCTTAAGGGGCATATGAAGTACAAAAATAAAAAAATAATAAATAAAAAAACAAAATTACCTATTTAACCTAAATACAATCTAATATGTACATAAGTATATATACATATACATAAGTACATAAAAATAAAGTACATTTTTAACATTTTTCCTCGAACTTACAGTATCACCACCAAAAGTTTGCTAAAAAAATGAAATCTAGGAGAAGGGACAGCTTTGGTGAAGAACTCCGCCAACATTGAAAAAGTCTTCTTCAAGAACTCCCGAATATAATAACAATCCATTTGTATATGCTTTGTTCTTTCATGAAATGCATTATTGCTTGCGATGTAGATTGTACTTTTGTTGTCGCAACACAACTTGGGTGACTCGATCAAATGAACTCTCATGTTCTTTAATAGTTGTCTTAACCAGAGTTACCGGAAGCGCCTAGGGTAAAGGGGAAGCGCGAAACGTCGCGCTTCTGAAGCGTGAGGGGAAGCGTCCCCCTTTTTTGGGAAGCGCACTTCCCTTTTATGGGAAGCGCATTTCCCTTTTATGGGAAACACACTTCCCATTTATGGGAAGCGCGCTTCCCCCTCGCTTCCGGTTCGCTTCCTAGGTCGCTTCCGAGACGGTTCATAATTTTCTTCTAAGTGGTCCCACGCTTCCCCGCTTCCTACATTTTTTAAAGTGCCTCGCTTCCCGCTCCCGCTTCCTCAACTGGCAACTCTGGTCTTAATCACACAAGTTTCAAAGTAGTATCATAACACTATATTTTCCTTCAATTGGTGATAGGGATATCTTCTTGCACTTCTATGAGATCAAGGAATCACTTATAAACACACAATAGCCTATGGTTGAGCGACTTTTATTTGGGTCACCACCCAATCAGAAATAATATATGCAATCAAATTTAAAGAAGTAGAGGATAAGAAATTTCCTTAATGGAATTCTTGATGTATCTTATATGCAACACAACACCCATTTCAACTGAAGTAGGTGCATGCTGAAACTGATTTACAGTATGAACTGCATGTGCAATGTTAGGTCTGGTGATCGACAAGTAGTTAAGGGCTCCAATCAACTGTCGATAAGGAGTAAGGTTCTCCAATGGTTTCCCATTATCATTCCTCACCTCAACATTTATCATCTTTGGAGTTTTCGCTACTTTAATATCAGTTATCTCAGACCTTGCACTAATATCTGTAGCGAACTTGGTTTGAGATAACAAATATCCACATGGGTAAAACACAACCTCAATGCCTAAAAAGTAACACAAATAACATGTCGGTCATTTCAAAACTTTTCTTAAGGATTGATTTATTATCATTTATTCCCTTTTGATCTTCTCCGATGATAATCATATCATCCACGTATAACAACAAAATAATATTACCTTTATTGGAGTTTTTAATAAACAAAGTAGTGTTAGTAAAACAAGATGTAAACCCAAGCTTTAACATTAAGTCATTAAATCTATCATATCATGCTTTTGGTGCTGGTTTCAAACCATATAATGCCTTATGCAAATGAAGAATCTTACCCTTAGGAACACTTAATCCTGGTGAAATATCCTTGTAAATATCTTCATTTAAGTCGGCATTTAGAAACACATTTTTGCCGTTCATTTGGTAAATAGGCCAATTTTTAATTGATGTTATGGATATTAGGTTCCTAATTGTAGTCATACATGCTATGGGTGTAGAGATTTTCTCATAATCTACCCCATATTCTTGAGAGTACCCTTTGGCCTTTTCTAAAGCATCTAATTCAATTTTTATTGCCTCTATCCATTATGGGTATTCCTTAGCCTGGTAGTAGGTGTTTGGTTATATGTAAGAGTGAATCAATGCAAAAAAGGCTTTGTATTTTGGTGAAAAGATTCATAAGAAATAAAATTTCAGGTGGTTTGGTGACCCTAATAGAGTGTAACTGTAATGAAATGGTGGTCTTCCACAAATGCACGAAGAACTCACAAAAAGGTGTCATTTGGAGACACTACAAGCATAACCCTAGAAAGGGTATAAATGGAAGAACACTAAAACATAAATAATATTTTATTCATACACAAAATGCTTAAAAAGAATTGATACATAAGAAAGGGGAATCACCCCTATTTATACACATGAGAAGAGGAGGAGACTGCATAGAGTCGTTGGACTAGGTCCAACGGCTCTAAATAGAGTCGTTGGGCTAGGGTCCAACGACTCTCTATCTAGTCAAGTCTTAACTAAGACTTGACTAGCTTATTTAAACCAGTTCTATTTGAACTAGATAATAAAACAGAAAATTAAAGAAAAGAAAAATACAATATATATAATAATAATATAATATAATAATATTATTATATATATGTATATTACATTTTTACATTTTAACACTCCCCCTCAAACTTATGGTACAATGAGCGAAAGTTTGTCTAAGAGAAAGTGAAATCTGAGAGCAGCGAGAGGCTTGGTAAAGAAATCTGCTAATTGATACTTCGATGTAACATATGGCAGATCAATGATTCCATGTAGATATTCCTCTCTGACGTAGTGACAGTTTATTTCAATATGTTTGGTGCATTCGTGAAATGTTTGGTTGCTTGCAATGTAGATCACACTCTAGTTGTCACAGCACATACGTGAAGCTTGCGTTGCTTCAACTCCCATGTCGGCAAAGAGACGTTTGAGCTAAACTACTTTCATGGTTGTGGTTGCCATGGCTCGGTATTCAACTTCTGTGGATGAGAGAGCGACCTTCTGCTACTTTTTTCGTCTTCACGAGATTAACGATTCACCTAGAAAAACACAAAAGCCAGTAGTTGAGTGTCTGTTATTGGGATCACCTTCCCAATCAGCATCAATATATGCAATTAGATCTAGTGAGGATGTAGAAGACAAGAAAAGTCCTCGTGAAAGAGAGGACTTAATATATCTAACAATACGCAAAACGACTCCATGTGAACTATGGTGGGAGCATGTTGGAACTGGCTGATTGTGTCTACAATGTGCTATATCTGGTCTGGTAATGAAAAGATAGGAAAGTGCTCCGATAAGATGTCTGTAAGGAGTAGGATCTTCAAGAGGTTCTCTATCATCAATTCTTATCTTAACGTTGACAACTTCTGGAGTGTCTACTTTCTTATCATCTGTAATTCCAGACTTGAAAACAATATCAAAAGCAATTTTAGATTGAGACATTAAATACCCACGAGGGGAATAAGCAACTTCAATTCCTAAAAAATATCTAAATAAACCTAAATCAGTCATTTCAAAATGAGTTTTAAGAAGTTTTTTGATGTTTTCAACTCCCTGTTTATCGTCTTCGATGATAATCATGTCATCCACAGAGAAGAAGCACTATAATCCCTGCATCAGAACTCTTAATAAACAAAACAGTGTCAGTCAAACAGGATTGAAAACCAATATTAAGCATAACCTGACTAAACCTATCATACCAAGCTTTTGGGTCTTGTTTAAGACCATAAAGAGCTTTTTCTAAACGAAGAATTTTACCCTTGGGGGAATACTAATACCAGGTAGGGCTTCCATGTACACTTTTTCAACTAACTTGCCATTTAGAAATGCAATTTTGACATCCATATGAAATATGGGTCATTTCCTAATGGAAGCCAAGGCAATTAAGGTCCTAACAGTGGTGATACGAGCAATTGGAGCAAAATTTTTTTCATAATTGATGCCATATTCTTGGGCATAACCTTTGACCACTAATCAAACTTTATATCTTTCAAGAGTTCTATCACTCTTAAAGCACTTGCATCCAAACACTCTCAATGTAGAGTAATCCGGAGAAAGATTACTAGTTTTTCAATTAGTGTTATATTTGTCAAAGAAAAATATGGCATTCGATTAATAAGATAGGTAGCAGTTAGGACCGCTTCTGCCCAAAATTCCTTTAGAACATGATTAACTATTAATAAAGTCCTAGTTGTTTCCATAATATAGCGATGTTTATGTTCGTCTAGTCCATTTTATTGCGGTGTGTATGGACAAGACCTTTAATGCGTACTGTCATGTAAACTTAGATAGTTTTTGAATTCTTTGGACATAAATTTTCCCCTAAATTTGTGCAAAAAATGGATATATCATTTTGAAATTTATTTTAAACCATGTTATGAAATGTTTGAAAGTACGAAAAGACTTTTATGTTTAAGGAAGTAAATCCAAGTATGTCTAGAAAAATTATCAAGAAAAATGACATAATATGCAAATCCACCTTTCGAAATAATTGGTGCAGGACCCCAAACATTCGAATGTACTAATTCAAGTGGTCTGGAAGAAACAAAGGTTCCATCATAAAATGGTAATTTTTTTGTTTTGCCAAGAATACAATCTTTACAAGTAAAGTTTTTAGAATTACAAAATTTTTTAAGATCAGGAAAATGTTGGATTTTGGCGGTACGAGGATGACCAAGTCTTTTGTGCTACAAATCCAACTCTATTTTCTGAATATTACATCAGAAAGCATTCTTAGACAATTCCAAAAAATCCATGTAATAGAGTCCTTGTCTATGGCCTTCCACACTAAACTTTTCTGACTGACGATCTTGTACCCAACAACCATAAGACGAAAGGAGACATTACATCCATAATCAGTTATTTGAGAAACAGATAAAAGATTTAAATTTAGTTTAGGAATATATCTGACTTCTAGAATAAAAAAATTCTTAGTTTTATGGACCTTTTCAAAATTTTCTATTCCTTCAATTTCAATGGGGGTTCCATCTGTAAAAACTTTTGACACACTTGACTTATTTTTGAAACATTCGGATAAGCTATTGTCATTTGGGGTCATATGAAATGAAACACCAAATTCAAGAAGTCAAGGGAAGTTACCTGGATCGGAGAAGGATGAAACAATTGCTCCAGTTGAGGCTTCAGATGAGAAGGAAGCTTCTTTGATAAGAGGTTGGAGAATCTCCATTAATTGAGCCATAGAAACTGGTGTATCTTGATCTTTAGATTTCGATCCAACAGTTGTCGCTCTCTTTTCTCTTAATTCTCTAAGTTAGGACACTGAAGCCTATAGTGCCCTGGTTCATGACAATGGTGGCAAATGACTTTTCTCTTGTCAAAGTCATTATTTTGTCTATTGAAGTGAGGTGCCTATAAGAGCACATATGATTACCCGGTCTAAACACAACTAGAATAGAATCACTTTCTGGTTTTGGAGTATTTTTTTTAATTTTGTTTTCCTTCACAGTTAGTTAGTTTCTCTATAGTATCAATAGTAGAGGGAACTTTTTCTCGATGAAGAAGAGCCGATTTAGTCGACTCAAATTCTGGTCTTAAACTGTTTATAAATTGATAAAAATATTCCATATCAAGTTTTTTTTACGAAGCTCAATGTCTTCGGGACAATGGCATTTTGGCTCTAAAAGAGCCAATTCTTTCAAAAGTTCGGACAACTCATTGTAATATTCTTGAATAGTTTTATCTTTTTGAATCATTATCCGAACTTTGTCTTATAAATTGCACACGTGCACAATATCTTTAAGGGAATATATATTTTTAAGGTATTCCCAAGCCTTATTGGCATGTTCGAACTTAGCAAGACTAGAACATTTTTTAATGTCTACGCTATTAATTAGCCATGACATAATTTTTGGATGCCCTATCTTCCACTCTTTTGATTTATTTTCATAAGTGGCTAACGCCTTGCTCTTTTCCTCTTCGTTAGATGAACCTCTTTATCACCCTCTTTTTTGGTGAGAGATAGTTTAGGTTCCGAATCGGAACCATCCACTATACCTCATAACCTTTTTTTTCAAATGTGGTGCTTCATAATCGAAGCTCACATTACATAATTAGTATCATTTATCTTTATGGGTATGATGGTGATCTTATCATTGTCATCCATCTTTTACAAGGGTAAGAAAAGAATAGATGAGAGAAAAGAAAGAGAAAAGAGTAGATAAGAGAATAAGAGAGAGGATAAAATACAAATTTTTGTAGCACAAGTTCTTCTTTCTTCAAACAAATCTTCTTGAGCCAAGGACAAGGTGATGAAACACATTTTGCAAGTGAGGCACGAAAATCGAGACAAAAGCTCTTCAAGATCTAAGGTCTCCACGAGTCTAATACCACCATGTAATGAAATTGTGGTCTTCCACAAATGCACTAAGAACTCACAAACAGGTGTCTATTGGAGACACTACAAGCATGACCCTTGAAAAGGTATAAATGGAAGAACATTCGAAAAATAAATAATATTTTATTTATAAACAAAATGCTTAAGAAGCATCGATACATAAGAGAGGGGAATCACCCCTATTTATACACATATGAGACGAGGAGGAGGAGACTTCATAGACGACTCTCTATCTAGTCAAGTCTTAGTTAAGACTTGACTAGTTTATTCAAACTAGTTCTATTTGAACTAGATAATAAAACAAAAAAATAAAGAAAAGAAAAATACAATATATATATATATATATATATTACATTTTTACATTTTAACAATAACACCGGTAGCTTCCTTAGTTTGGTTGTTCATAAATTTCTCTAAAGCACATGGAGGTTTCTCAAGACCATGTCAGCACATATCTTGAGATTCTTCAACATTAACGTCCTCATTGTTGACATTCTCACCAATGGAGACATTAACATTATCAACACCAATAGAGTTATCAACATCGATATATTCATTACAAACATCATAATTAGTATTTTTAGGCAAAAGATCAAATAGGAAAGAGTACGTAGTTTCTTTCTTAGGCTTTTCCAGATCATAATAAGGTTCCTTTTCATTGAAAGTTAGATTTCTTGAGACATAATTTATCAATTTTGGGATCAAACATCTATAACTTTTTTATTTTGAGCATAACCTAAGAAAACACAGGGTATAGCTTTGGGGAGAGTTTGTCACCTTGCTCATACAAAACAAAGCTTTTGCAACCAAAGGTTGTAAGTATATTGTAATCGGGGGTTATTTTAAAAGGCTTTTCAATAGGTGAAATATTTTTTAGAGAAGATGAGGGCATTCTGTTAATGAGATAAACAAAGGTTAACGCGGCTTCAACCCAAATTTTTTTGGCACATTGTTTTAAATAAGTAATGTCTTTGTGGTGTCAATGATATGTTTATGTTTTTGTTCCACAAGTCCATTTTGTTGAGGTGTGAGAAAAATCTTTGGTGAGTAATTCCATTTGAGTCCAAATAATTTTAAAATTCATTTGATAGAAATTCTCTTCCTAAATCCGAGTGAAAGATATAAATGTTGTTTTTTAACCTGTTCTTTACAAGATTACGAAAAGTTTTGAAATTGTTAAATACATCTGATTTATGCCTAAGAAGTATATCTCGCAAAATCATCCAAAAAAATGTCATTATAAGCTTATACACGTTTAAATACTATTGATGCAGGACCACAAACATCCAAATGTATCAATTCAAGAGGTTTAGAAGACATAAAAGTTCTTAATAAAAAAGGTGAACTTTTCATTTTACCAAGAATGTAATTAGTACAATGTAAAACATCAACATTACAAAATTTTTCCAATTTTGGAAAATGAGGAAGCTTTGACACACTAGGATGTCCTAAACATTTGTGCCACAAAATTCTACCATGATTTTGGACATTACAATAAAATACATTCTTTGGTAAATAAAGAGAATCCATGACGTAGAAGACTCCTTCTCTATAGCCTTCCCCAATCAGCCTCTCTGACCGCTTTGTGACAAATATCACATGATTTATAAAATCTTGTGATAATATCACGAGAAATTGTTTGAAAGTTTAAAACGAAAATTTCTCACGAGCTTTTCAAAGCGTGACAAATATCGTGATATTTACGTTTTTAGCAGATGTTTATGTTAATATATATATATATCTTGTGTATTTATACCAAAATACTTGATAGGGGTATTTTGGTCTTTTCATATGTATTTTTTTAGGATCTTTGTTTTTTCTTTTTTCCTTTTTATTTTTTTCTTTTTCTTTCTTTTGGGACCATTGGGGGCTCACTTAGTGAGACGTTGGGGTCCCCAACGTTCACTAAGGGGAGCCCCAATGGTCCCCCCTTTATGCTTTCCCTCTTGTATAAATAGGGGACTCCCCTTCTCTCATTTGTAAGGATTTCTCTCCTCTATTTCTTCTTGAATAATATTCTTTTGCCTTTCGGCCCTCGTTCCATTGTGGGTTTTATGTGATTTGCACATTACGTGCTTGTGCTGTTTGGTTCATTATTGAACCATTTCTTATTTTCGCACATCTCATTACATGGTATCAGAGCAAGGTTGAATTACTTGTCTTGAAGGTACTTTTCTTTGTTCTTTTTCCATTTCTACCTCTCTTTGTCATCATGGGGCACGACACAAGAGTTGAACTCTCTTTCAAGCTCAATGGATCAAATTATTTGATGTGGGCGTCGACCATGGAGAATTACCTTCGCGGCAAAAAGCTATGGGGCTTCGTGATGGGGATGTCTCTTGAGCCAACATTGAAGCTCATCAAGATTGAAGGTGGTGTCGAAAAGGCTCTTGATGGAGAAGATCACATTAAGGAAATAAATGATCATCAATCTAAGGTAAAAGATTGGGAGAGTAATCACGCCAAAATTTTGGCATGGTTCATGAACAATGTTGACATAAAAATTTATGCCAACATTGCCAAGTTTAAAAGAGCGAATGAAGCTTGGTTCTTTCTTAAGGGGATGTATACCAAAAAAGATTTAGCTAGACAATTTTTTTGTCAAGAAAAAATTCGGTCTACTAAACAAGGGGACATTAGTGTCCGGGATTACTTTAGTGCTCTATCCCCTCTTTGGGTTGAACTTGCTCTACTTGAGCCTAAGTGGGTGGCTCCGGAAGATATTGAGTTAAGAAGAGAACAAGTTGAGAAAGAACATTTCTTTCAATTTCTCCACGGTCTTAGGTTGGAATTTGAATAAGGGCATCCCTTCTTCATAGAAGCAAGGCCTTACCTATTGAAGATGCCCTTGTCGAGGTTTGTCAAGAGGAAACTCGTCTTGGCATGACTCATAAAAATGATGAAATTTTGGCCGTTACTAGGCCGGGATCCAATGTTAAGCCTTATAGGCCTCCTCATTTCGCTAAAAACAATGGCTTTAGAAAGGGTGTTATTTGCCACTATTGTAATGAACCGGGTCACATCAAACCGATATATCCTAAGCTCAAAGGGAAAGTGGCCGCAGTTGGTGAGAATGTTCAAAGTGAAGTCAACAACAATGGAGGAGACATTAAAGACACACTAAATCAAATTTTGGAGGCACTCCTACATCTTAAAAATTTCTCTACTTCGGGAGCCGCTATCACAACCTCTTCATCTCCTCCAGATATGTGGATTTTAGACTTCGATGCTTCTTTTCACATGACATCTCACAAACACATTCTTTCTAATGTGCATTCCACCCCAATAACATCTTATGTTTCAACGACCGATGGGACTTCTTTGAAAATTGAAAATATTGGAACACTTGATTCAAAACACCCTTAAATTTTTTTTTTCCAAAAGTAAGTGTAGTTCCAAAAATCAATTTAAGCTTATTTTCGGTTTCTCAAATTACCGATCTTGGATGCCAAGTCTCATTCTCACCTAAGGATTGTTCCGTGTAGGATCTCTAGTCAGGGAAGCTGATTTGGCAAAGCCATAAGAGGGGCGATCTGTACTTTATAGATTTTTTGTCTCTTCCCTCCAAGTCATTTTTTAGTTTTGTAAATGACAAAAGTATAGATGTATGGCACAAGAGACTTGGCCATCTGAATTTTTCAAAGATGTCTTTCTTTTCTTTTTTGGGAAAATCTTATAATGAAAAAGTTATGTCTTGTAAAGATTGCATCTTTGGTAAATTAAAAGCCACTCCTTTTCCTCAAAGAAACTTTGTCTCTACTCAACTGTTTGAATTAGTCCATTCTGATGTTTGGGATCCTTCTCCTGTTATGTCTAAAGGAGGTTTCTTATACTATGTACTCTTTGTGGATGATTTCACTAGGTACACATGGATTTTCTGTGTTTTCCACCTTTAAAGATTTTCATACAATGATCAAAAATCAATTTCTAAGTACTTTGTCTATTTTAAGATCATTGGAGGAGAGTATATGTCAAACGAATTTCAAACTTATTTAAGACAAAATGATATTTATCACCAAAGATCTTGTCCTAACACACCGCAACAAAATGGTTTTGGAGAGAGAAAACATAGGAACATTATGGAAACAACTAGAACTCTTTTGATTTCAAAAAATATTCCAAAATCTTTTTGGGCCTTCCCTTTAACTTCAACATACCTTATTAATAGAATTCCTTCGTCATCTCTAAACAATGTCTCTCCTTTCGAAAAGCTTTATAATATGTCTCCGGATTTTAAAAGATTAACTGTTTTTGGTTGTAAATGTTATGTACTTACACACAAAAATGACAAACTTTCTCCAAAAGCTATTGAATGTGTTTTCTTAGGATACGGTGAAAAACAAAAAGGATATCGATGCTTTAATCTAACAAATAATAAACTTTATATCTCTGAAAATGTTACTTTTCTTGAAGAAGATGGTTTTGCAAATCTTGAACCAAAAGAAAACACTAACTATGCATTTTTGTTTGATTTACTGCCCCGACAAGATGAATCAGATTCAATTGAAAATATTAAGCCTCTTAATGAAATTGAAAATCAAAATGATCAAGTCTTTGACAATGAAAGAAATGAATCTCATGAAAGTGTGGATGAATGAACATATGACAAACAACACTCAAGTTTATACTAGGAGAAGTGAAAACTCTCATCCATGTGCTTTTGATCAATTCTCTCAAAATATGTCTTTGGAAGAATCATCTCCAAGAAGGTCAAATCGTATTTCTAAAGCACCAAACAGGTTTGTATCTTATGAGTCTTTTTCACCACATTTTAGAACTTTTTTAATAGCCATTCACTCATTTTATGAACCATCTCACTATAATGATGCTAAACAATACACACATTGGAATCAAGCAATGAAACATGAACTAAATGCTCTTATGAAAGCTCAAACCTGGGAAGTTGTTGATCCTCCTCAGGGAAAGAAACCCATAGGATGTAGATGGTCTTTAAGGTAAAAACAAAAAGCGATGGATCGTTAGAAAGATATAAAGCTAGATTGGTAGCTAAAAGATATGCTCAAGAGTATGGGGTAGATTATGATGAGACTTTCGCCCTAGTCTCTCGAATGACAAGTGTTCGAACTCTTATTGCGGTTGCTTCTATCAAAAAATGACATATCTATCAACTTGATGTTAAAAATGTTTTTTTGAATGGAGACCTTAGCGAAGAGGTTTATATGGATCCCCCTCCTGGTATGAGTTTAAATGTTAAGGTTTTGAAACTAAAGAAAGCTTTGTATGGTCTTAAACACGCTCCCAAGGCTTGGTATGACAAATTTAGTAATATATTGATTAATTTGGGTTTTGTTTCATGTTATACTGACACTGCTCTCTTTGTTAAGAAAACATGTGATTCTATTGTAATTCTACTTCTTTATGTTGATGATATGATTATCACTGGAAGTGACAAAGAGGGAGTAGACGACATTAAATCTATGTTAAATAAAACTTTTGATATGTCTGACCTGGGTTTTTTTGAGGTATTTTCTAGGTATTGAGATGACCTATTCACAACGAGGATATATTCTATCTCAAATGAAGTTGGCAGCATATATTTGTGCAAGTCCAGGATTTCAGATGATAAGAAAGTAGAGACTCCTGAAGTTATAAATACCAAATTATGGCTTGAAGATGGTGTTCTACTTCATGATCCCACTCCTTATCGTCAATTAATTGGATCACTTATTTATCTATTATCCGACCAGATATCGGGGATGCAGTCCATTCAGTAAGTCAGTTTCAGCATGCCCCTACGACAGTTCATATTGACAGCTGTCATGAGAATTGTGCGATATATCGAGAATATCATCTCAAAACGGTTTTTCTTATCCCCCTCTTCATCTTTTGATTTGACTGCTTATAATGATGCAGATTGGGGAGGTAATCCCAATGATCGTATCTCAACTACTGATTTTTGCATTTTCTTAGGTGATTCGCTTATTTCATGGAGGTGCAAGAAGCAGCAAAAGGTATCCTTGTCATCAACAGAAGCTGAATATCGTGCCATGACGACTACAACTATGAAAATTGTTTGGCTTAGAAGTCTTCTTTGTGATATGGGGATTGTCATTAAAACTCCTTCTAAGATGTGTTGTGACAACAAAAGTGCGATCTACATTGCATGCAATCATACATTTCATGAGTGCACCAAGCACATTGAAATGGACTGTCATTTATGTTCAAGATGAATACCTCAGAGGGACTATTACATTGCCTTATGTTACATCAGAATATCAACTGTCCGACTTCTTCACCAAAACTCTTCTAACTCCTTGTTTTATGTTTCTTCTTAGCAAACTTTCAGCCTTTTTCTCGTAAAGTTTGAGGAGGGGTGTTAATATATATATATATATATATATATATATATATATATATATATATATATATATATATATATATTATCTTGTGTATTTATACCAAAATACCCGATAGGGGTATTTTGGTCTTTTCATATGTATTTTTTTAGGATCTTTGTTTTTTATTTTTTTCTTTTTATTTTTTCTCTTTTTCTTTTTCTTTCTTTTGGGACCATTGGGGGCCCCACTTAGTGAGACGTTGGGGATCCCCAACGTTCACTAAGGGGAGCCCCAATTGTAATGAGATATGCGGAAAGACAAAGAGTGCGATAAGCACTTACAACATTCACCAATGGACAAACGAAGGGGGTAACACCCAAACCCACAAAGAGACAACACAACATAAAAATATAAATGTCTCTTATTGAAAAGAGAGAGAGCTCTCAAGAGTGAAAAATACAAGAGGGGTTCACCCCTATTTATACACAAAAGAAAGAAAGGGGGGATGGCCTTATGGCCTTAAAAGGAGAGCCACATAGGGGGCTCCCCATGGAGTCGTTGGGAGCCCCCAACGGTCACAAATGTGACCGTTGGGGGCCCCATCGACTCCATGGTGGGGCCCCTTTATGTGAATAAAAAACATTAAATAAAAAAGAAAAATAAAGTGCAAAAATAACTACAAAAAGAAAAGGAAAATAACAAGTACCCCTATCGGGTACTTGTGAAATGCCTAAAATACCCCTATTGGGTATATTAGACAATATATATATTTATAGATTACATGTATTTTAACAACCTCCCTCAAGCTTTACTGGGATATAACCGAAAGCTTGTTAAGGAGAAACAAAAAACGAGGAGTAGCAAGGGCTTTAGTGAAGAAGTCCGCCAACTGGTACTCAGATGCGACGTAAGGTAGTGCTATGGTTCCTCTTAGGTATTCATCACGTACGTAATGGCAGTCTATCTCGATGTGCTTAGTACGCTCATGGAAGTTGTGATTACTTGCAAATATAACTTGCGCTTTTGTTGTCACAACACATCTTCGAAGGTGTAGAGATGATAATGCCCATATCACTGAGGAGGCTTCTTAGCCATATAAGTTTCATAGTTGTAGTGGCCATAGCACGATATTCCGCTTCCGTTGAGGACAAAGATACTTTGTGCTGCTTCTTGCATCTCCAAGAAATCATAGAGTCACCTAAGAAAACACAAAAACCCGTAGTTGAGACTCTGTCGTTGGGATTTCCTCCCCAATCGGCATCAGTATAAGCAATTAAATCGAGTGATGAAGAGGAGGAAAGAAAAACTCCCTTGGTTATGGTGTTTTTGATGTATCTGACAATTCTTAAGATTGCACTCATGTGCACAGTTGTAGGTGCATGTTGAAACTGATTGACAGAGTGGACGGCATGAGCTATGTCTGGCCGAGTGATGGATAAGTAGGTTAGAGACCCAACAAGTTGACGGTAGGGAGTAGGATCCTCGAGAGGTGTTCCATCTTCCAATCTTAACTTTGCATTGACGACTTCAGGGGTTTTTGTCTTCTTATCATCGGAGATACCAGACTTGGAACAAATGTCAGCAACAAGTTTCATCTGAGAGAGAATGTACCCTCGAGGAGAGTACGCCACTTCAATTCCTAAAAAATATCTTAAGAAACAAAGGTCAGACATGTTAAAATTTTCTTTCAAAACTTTCTTAATATCATTAATTCCTTGCTCATCACTTCCAGTGATGATCATATCATCAACATAAAGTAGTAGATTAACTACTGAAGACCCTGCACTTTTCACAAACAAAGCAGTGTCAGTATAACATGAACAAAATTTCAAACTTGTCATTACGTTACTAAATCTATCATGCCAAGCCTTTGGGGCTTGTTTCAAACCATATAGTGCCTTTTGAAGTTTGAGAATTTTATTTTTACCAATACATACTTCTGGTGGAGGATCCATGTAAACCTCTTCATTTAATTCGCCATTTAGGAATGCATTCTTAACATCTAGTGGATAGATAGACTATTTTTTAACTGACGCAATGGCGATAAGAGTCTTAACACTAGTCATCCTAGCTACGGGTGCGAAAGTTTCTTCATAGTCTATACCGTATTCTTGAGCGTATCCTTTTGCTACTAATCGGTCTTTATAACGTTCTAATGAACCATCACTTTTAGTTTTAATTTTGAAGACCCATGTACATCCAATTGATCTCTTTCCAGTGGGTAATGGAGTTATTTCCCAAGTTTTTGCTTTTTCAAGGGCACTAAGCTCTAAGTTCATGGCTTCAACCCATTGGGGAATGCTTTTGGCTTCATTATAATGTGAAGGTTCATGAAATGACTGTAACACAATTAGACACGCTCTATGTCTTGGAGTTAGAGACTCATAGGAAACAAACCTATTAGGAGGATTAGAGATTCAGCCGGATCTTCTTAAAGAGATTTCTTCTATGTTGGACCCTTGAGAGTATTTTTCTAAGGCGCTCATTTGAGCTTGTTGACCACGCCTAACATAGGTTTGGATAGGTCTATCACTTTCATTTTCAACATTGTTAAGAGGAATATCCTCTAGGTCATTCAACGACTCATTAGAGATTTCCTCTTCTTGAGGAGTCTCATCTTCTTGGGAGGGAAGATCAAATAAGAAAGCATATTCACTTTTATCAATATCTTTAGTTTTCATAAAACCATTTTCATTTTCCAAAAAAAGTTACATCTTTGGATACATAGAGTTTGTTATTTTTCAAGTCAAAACATCTAAAACCCTTTTGATTTTCTCCATATTCTAAGAAAACGCATTCAATAGCTTTAAGAGACAATTTGTCTCTTTTATGTGTAAGGACAAAACATTTACACCAAAAAATTCTTAATCTATTGAAATCAGGTGTTCTTTCAAATTGTTTTTCATATGGAGATGTATTTTGTAAGGATGAAGATATAATTCTATTTATCAAGTACGTTGAGGTTAAGGCGGCTTCGGCCCAAAAACTCTTTGGAATTTCCTTGGAAATGAGGAGAGTCCTAGTGGTTTCCATGATGTGTCTATGCTTTGTTTCGGCTAAACCATTTTGTTGAGGAGTCCTAGGACACGATCTTTGATGACAAATTCCATTTATTTCTAAATACTTTTGAAATTCATTTGATAGATATTCTCCACCCGAATCGGATCTAAGAGTAGAGATATTACTTGAAAATTGATTTTTGACTATCATATGAAATTTCTTGAAGAAGTCAAAGACTTCGGATTTTAAATTGAGAAAGTAGATCCACACATACCTAGTGTAGTCATCAATGAAAGTAACGTAATAGGAGTATCCTCCTTTAGACATGACCGGGGAAGGACCCCAAACGTCCGAATGGACTAACTCAAAAGGTCTTTTGGACACAAAAGTTCGATTTGAAAAAGGAGTGGATTTCATTTTGCCAAAAATACAACTCTCGCAAACAAAATGTTTCTCATTACAAAATTTATTTTCAAATGGAAATGAGTACATTTTTGAGAAGCTTGGATGTCCAAGTCTTTGATGCCAAATTTCAATATTTTTATCTTGGACATGGTTACAAAAAGAGTTAGTGTGAAGTTTCAAGTTGCTCATGTAATAGAGATCTCCCCTCCAATGGCCTTGCCCAATCCGCTTCCCGGACCAGAGATCCTGTATAGAGCAATCCTTAGTTGAGAAGGAGATTTCACATCCATGATCACATATTTGAGCAACAGAGAGGAGATTTAAATTAAGCTGAGGTACCACTCTCACGTTTGGCACAAAGAAATTTTTGGAAAAATTTAAAGTTCCAAAACTTTTTACTTCTAAAGATGTACCATCGACAGTTGAAACATAGGAGTTTTTAAAGTTATTACATAAGTCGGAAAGCTTATTTTCAAGAGGGGTCATATGAAAAGAAGCTTCAGAATCAAGGATCCAAGAGGACATACCTGGAGGAGAGGATGAAGCTATGGCGGCACCCGAGGTTGATGGTATCTTGAGTAGAGTTTGTAGTGCTTCCGATAGTTGAGCAAGAGAAAGATATTCCTTCCCTTTGATAGTTTCCTCCTTTTAGGTAGCTTTTTCAACGGAGGCAACCTTATTTTTAGGTGCTTCATTCAATTTGGGGCAATTAGGTCTTATATGACCCGGTTCTTGGCAATGATGGCAAATGGCTTTTCTATAGTTGCCATTATAATTATTTTGCCTTCCAAAGTGTGGAGGCTTATAAGCTTTCACATGGTTGCCGGGTTTTGATACGGTCAACACGTCATCTCCTCCTTTAATCATGCCAAGACGAGTTTCTTCTTGACATATTTCGGCTATGGCATCTTCCAAGGGAAGAGGCTTAGATCTATGAAGAAGGGAAGATCTAACTTGTTCATATTCGGGCCTAAGCCCATGTAAAAATTGGAAAAAGTGTTCTTTTTCCATTTGTTCTCTCCTTAGTTCCACATCCACACTAAAGACCCACTTTGGTTCTAGTAAAGATAGCTCATCTCATAAGGGTCCAAGAGTGCTAAAGTAATCCCTTACACTCATTTCTCCTTGCTTGATAGTTCGGATTTTTTCTTGGAGGAAAAATTGACGAGCAAGGTCTTTTTGAGTAAACATACCTTTTATAAAGAACCATGTTTCATTAGCCATCCGAAATTTAACAATGTTGACGCAAATATTGAGCTCCACATTGTTCATGAACCAAGCAAGAATCTTCGCATGCTTACTTTCCCAATCTTCCACTTTAGATTGGTGATCTTCAATGGCCTTTATGCGGGCATTTCCTTCAAGAGCTTTTTCTTGATCACCATCCATCTTGGTGAGTTGGAGTTGGGGTTCCGGAATGGTACCCATAACGTATCCCCAAAGCTTTTTACCTTTGAGGTTGTTCTCCATGGCGGCGGCCCACATCATGTAGTTGGAACCATTAAGCTTGAAGGAGAGATCAATCTTTTGTTCTCCTTCCATTTAATCTCACACAAGAAGACAAACAAAGAGAGATACAAAAAGAAAGAAAACGATATATAACTACTTAACTAGCTATATTAAGAATCAAGAGCATACACAAGGCTCTGATACCATGTAATGAGATATGCGAAAAGACAAAGAGTGCGATAAGCACTTACAACATCCACCAATGGACAAACAAAGGGGGTAACACCCAAACCCACAAAGAGACAACACAACATAAAAATATAAATGTCTCTTATTGAAAAGAGAGAGAGCTCTCAAGAGTGAAAAATACAAGAGGGGTTCACCCCTATTTATACACAAAAGAAAGAAAGGGGGGATGGCCTTAAAAGGAGAGCCACATAGGGGGCTCCCCATGGAGTCGTTGGGAGCCCCCAACAGTCACAATTGTGACCGTTGGGGGCCCCATCGACTCCATGGTTGGGCCCCTTTATGTGAATAAAAAACATTAAATAAAAAAGAAAAATAAAGTGCAAAAATAACTACAAAAAGAAAAGGAAAATAACAAGTACCCTTATCGGGTACTTGTGAAATGACTAAAATACCCCATTGGGTATATTAGACAATATATATATATAAATATATATTTATAGATTACATGTATTTTAACACCAATGGCCCCCCTTTATGCTTTCCCTCTTGTATAAATAGGGGACTCCCCCTCTCTCATTTGTAAGGAGTTCTCTCATCTATTTCTTCTTGAATCATATTCTTTTGCCTTTCGGCCCTCGTTCCATTGTGGGTTTTATGTGATTTACATATTACGTGCATGTGCTATTTGGTTCATTATTGAACCATTTCTTATTTCCGCACATCTCATTACTGTTTATTGTGGAAACCCCCGAGATTTTTGTTTCTAAATGTGTTTTATTTATATTTTCTTATAAATTTATTATTATTATTTTTCAAATTTATTTTTTATCGTTGAGATTTTGCCAAAAAATGCAAGATTTATGAAAATTTTCAAAATCTCCATAGTTTTTTACTACCGATATTTTGCTGTTTTAAACTTTTGTTACTACTCATTGGTGATCCTACCCATAACAACCATGTGATGAGAAGGTGGCCTTACAATCATGGTCGGTAATTTAAGAAACGGAAAGCAAATTTAGGTTTAATTTCAGAATAAATCTAACATTAGGAACTTAGAAACCATGGTTATTTTCAAAGTCTCTTATTCTCTTATTTCTAAGACAAGTCCCATCGGTGACTGAAACATAAGAGACTCTTGAATCATTATCACATTCAGTGAGAAAATCTATGTTTGGGATCATATCAAAAGATACACCAGAATCCAACAACCAAGGAGACATACCCGAATGTGATGAACAAGAAATGACCACCTTAGTTTAATAAGATCCCTTAAGTAAAGGTTGAAGAGCTTTCACAAGTTGTTGAAGTGACATTTTCGATAGGTGTAACTCCATTGTCATTGGCCATCTTGGATTGTTGAGATGATCCCACCATGGCTACTCTTTCTATCTTCTTCTATTGTTTATTTTTAAGTTTGGGACAATAGGGTTTAATGTCCTGGTTCGTTGCAATGATGACATATGATCTTTCTTTTTCTCCTCATGTTCATTACTTTGTTTGTGAAAGTAGGGCGGTTTGTATGTTTTAATGTAAGAGCTTGGTCTATATACGTTTAGAACAAAATCACCTCCACTCTTTGGTTGACAAAAATTCTTTAACATATTATCCTTCATAGTTAACTCCTCCAATGTCTCATCGATGGGTGAAATGCTTCCTCTATGCAACAGTGAGGCCTTCACTTGATCAAATTTTGATCGAAGACTATTGATGAATTGAAAAAATTGCTCCGCCTTTATTTTATTTTGTCAGAGTTCAATATCAAGAGAGCAATGCTACTTAGACTCCAACATGGAAAGGTCGTTCCAAAGCTGGAAGAAGGCACTCTAGTATTCTCTCACGACCATTTCTCCTTGTTGCATGGTCCACACCTTATTTTAAAGGTGGCATATATGGGCGATATCCTATGTCACATGGGTGCGGGTGTGGCGCAATTTCAAAAATTTTGGACACAGGGACTCGGCTATATATATATATATCAGACTCGGTCAAAGTTGTGCCCATTAGGGGACAGGTGATGAGTTGTGTAGTCCAGAATTTTTATTTTTTTTTTCTCCAAAAAATGGACCAAAATGACCCTGGGTGCATTGACCACACCCAGGGTCGGGTTGACCGAGTCCAAGCCGCACCTGTGTCGGTGCGTGTCGACGCAGGTGCGTCGACCTTGGAGCCGAGTCCGTGTGACATAGGCGATATCCCTTAGGGAGAACATTCTTTTGAGGAAGTCTCTTGATTTATTAGTATAATCAAATTTGGCAAGATCTGACCATACAGAGATTTTCACACTATTGATAAGCCATGTCATAACCTTTGAATGCCCCATTTTTTCTCATATTCATCAATACCCTTGTTCATTTCATCCCCTTGTAGGTTTACAATATTGTCATTTTCTATTTTTGTGAGAATTAGTTGAGGTTTCTTTTTGGAACCATCAATCAATCCCCACAAACCGTATCCATGTATGTGGTGTTTCATAGAGTTAGACCCCACATAATTAGAAGAGTTGAGTTTGTAGGGGAGGAGGTTGATTATTTCCTTGCCATCCATGTCCATGAGAGAATAGAATTGGAGGAAAGAATAGCGAGGAAGCATGGAGGAGGAAGGAGATGAGCATGATCACCACAAGCACCCGAGCTTTCCAAGGACATGATCACATGAGCACTTCGGGCATGGGAATCAAGGCATGCACAATCACACAGAGCACTACAATGATCCACCACAAGGATCAAGAGCCTATATGCTTTGATACCATGTAATGAAATGATATCCAAGAAAGAAAGGCTTCAGATGCCACTTATGGGCAAGATCACAAGCGCAACAAAGCACTCGCAAATAGCTCACCAAGTGAGAATAATCAATATTAAAAAATAATCATTTTTATTAACGTAAAAAAGCATTAAGAAGAATGCTTATCAATACAAGGGACTTTGTCCCATTTATATACAAGAGAAGCTAGAGGACTTGCCATTAGATAGCCACAGCTCTAACAGCTAGCTAGCTGACCTAGCTATATTACAAAAATGCCCCTTAAAGGGCATATAAAGTACAAAACAGAAAAAAATAAGAAAAACAAAATTACATATTTAACCTAAGTACACTCTAATATGTACATAAGTATATATACCAGAGTTACCGAAAGCGCCTAGGCAAAAGGGGAAGCGCGAAACGTTGCGCTTCCGAAGCGTGAGGGGAAGCGTCCCCCTTTTTTGGGAAGCGCGCTTCCCTTTTATGGGAAGCGCGTCCCCCTTTTATGGGAAGCGCGCTTCCCCCTCGCTTCCCCATTTTTTTCATTTTTTTCGCTTCCCCCTCGCTTCCGGTTCGCTTCCTAGGTCGCTTCCGGTTCGCTTCCTAGGTCGTTTCCGAGACGGTTCAGAATTTTCTTCTAAGTGGTCCCACGCTTCCCCGCTTCCTAAATTTTTGAAAGTGCCTCGCTTCCCGCTCCCGCTTCCCGCTCCCGCTTCCTCGACTGGTAACTCTGATATATACATATACATCATCATCATCAAGCTTTATCCCAACAAGTATATATACATGTACATAATACATACATACATACACACATATATAAATACATTTTAACAGATTTTACAATTGACTTCAGGTGGATAAGAGCTTTCATAAATCTTTTTATTTTTCTTCTTTTATTCTTACAGAGGAGACCTTGTTATCCACTTCATATTGTTTAAACTTGATTCTGTACAATTTCAACATAAATTAAAATTTCATTTATGTAGATTTTTGGAGGCATTACTTTAACGATTTGTACACTCTTTCCCAGGTGCATCACAATGAATGTTCTTATGAGCTCTGGCTTATGTTCATAAACAGTCGCATGAATATTGGCAAAAGATTGGAAGCATATGATACTGCACTGTCAAAATTGTGTCATAGGGTGCACACTGATCAAGGAGACAGGAAATATACTAGTGGATGCATTTTGGACCTTTTCCTGCAGTATGTGAACTCTTTATGCATGTCAGGGTATACAGAAACTGCAATCTCTAGAATTGATGAACTTTATAGTGACAAGTCTGAAAATTGCAGTCATGTACCAATTTTCGAGATTATGCCATGCTTGGTGATATCAGATAGATGCATCTTATGGGTGTCTTGCATATACTTACTAGTGTACGGCAGACTCCCTGATGCTGTAGTAGGATGCTTTGAGTTTGATCAAGAACTGCCATTTGGAATAGAATGGCCTTCTATCCAGTTGATGGAAGATGTCAAAGATAAAGCACTACAACTGATAAGTTTGGCTGTGGATAAAATACAGATAGCTCTTGATAATGAACTAGATAATGAAGGGGAGACACAAATCAGGTCTGAACAAGCTTTAGCTGTCAATCACATTAAGTGCATGGCAGCACTTAAAGGAGTTGAATGTGCTTCTAAATTGATAGAAGAATATAGGAAACTGTATTCATCCTGTATTGAACTTCTTGTAATGTCTGTTGACATCAAGAAGCATTGTGAAGGGGATGTGGATTTATCACTTTTTGAAGATTGTGTACAGAACTGGCCAAAAGGTGTGCCTGGTATTGAGTGTGTCTGGAACCAATACTTTGGTTATGCTTTGGCCAAGAATGGAGCAACTTTCGTTAAAGAATTAATGTCAACCAACTGGATTCAAACTGCATGGAAACTTCAAAGTTCAGATACCCCAAGCAACCGAAAAGCTGTTCTGGATGATGAAAGTGGTTTGTGTGGTCCATATGTTCCAGCTTCATCTGGGCAGTCAATGATCTGCTTATGTAGTAACCCAAAAGATGAGTTGTATAGCTTGCTTAATCTTGCCTTGTATAAACTATTGCATGGTGATAAAGATGAAGCTCGATCAGCCATGGATAGAGCAGTAATGGTTGCTTCTGCAGAGGATTTCAAGCATTTGGTGAGAGAGCATGCAGCCTTCTCCCTCTCTGATGTGTCAGATTTGATCGGAGATTTCCCAGATGGTAAACTGTTCTCCCTGTTGTACGGTTACTTAGTAGCTGCAGAATCATTTCCTTCCCCTGAGCCATTATCTAGAAGATTTTTAAGCTGTATCAGGAAAGCAAGACTTCGGCAGCTGATCAGTAACATAATAGGTCCAGTATCATTGGATTTTTCTGTCCTTAACTCCATTCTTGAGTATTGGTATGGCCCATCACTTTTGCCTGATGGATATGGTAATTTTAAGGCACTTGTGGATTTTGTGGGATCTCTCATGGACCTTTGGCCTGCAAACCATAAATTGGCCTTGTCTATTTGCAAGTCCATCACTCAGATTCATGATCTGTATAGTATCTCCTCTACTGCTGCATTGTTTTGGTCAAGTTCTCTTTTAGTTAACTCCATACTCCAAGCTTTCCCAGTAGCTCCGGAGAAGATATGGATAGAGACAGCAGAAATATTAGGATTTCTAGAAATTGATGTTATTTCAGAAGGGTTTCATGAGCAGGCTTTGTCTGTATATCCTTTTTCTGCTTGTCTTTGGCAGTCCTATTTCAATTTGCATAAGCGCTTCGGCAGTACCAGCGCAATTGTAGAGGCAGCAAAGCAAAGAGGTATTGAACTGGCTACCTAATCTGTCTTGTTCACTACAGACAGTTCATATACACACAGTTCTTAAGTCAAGAGAGGCATCAAGCTGGCCAGCTGATATCCATTTCTTTTGGAGATAGTTTTTGACTTCTCGCATGTTGGGCAGTTTTCTGATGTGCAATTTTTTGCTGTATGTGCAACACCAATAAGATAGGTGTTCGTCATCAAATTCTTTTCCTCCATGTATGATGCAGGGCAGTTTTGTTTTGTAATTGTGAATATGATGTCTGCTAGCTAGGAAACCCACTTGTATCTGCCACAATTTATGGCACTCATTCATTACATATACTGCATATATCATCCATACAGTCTGTACATAGTGTCTGAAAACAAATTTATACAAACATTTTCTTATTGTTTCCTTTGCAGCACCAAGATCAATGCAGTTCTCACTGTATCTTTTGATTTCAAGTGTATGGTTCGTTATCTAGTCTTGAATGTATTGTCTGCATTCTTGTGGTTGCGTGCATATTATATGGTCAGTAAAGCACATTGCATTAGCTAGTGGTCATTCGTTTACTGACATTGAGGGCAATCTCTTTAACATATATATATATATATATATATATATATATATATATATATATATATATATATATATATATATATATATATATATATATATATATATATATATATATATATATATATAAGACGACAATGGAAACCTCACTATTCTCACTTGTCCACCGTGAGTATGAGGAATATTAATATGTACCAAAACTGGTGAATATTACAGTTGATCACGGTCTGGATTCTGGATGAAGTTTCCAGCCGTGAGATACAAATCTCTAAGAAAAAGGATTACAGTTTGTCACATCTCATTTTACCAACTTAGATTACACTGGATTACGTTAGAGAGGAAGGTTGCAACAACCTTGTAACCATGGAGGGCATCCAATTATGACTTGATACATCTAAAGATTTACCAGTTACTTTAATATGTCCCTACAAGCTCAACGTGTGGGTCCACACATTGAACTTGTCACCAATAACAGAGAACTTTGTATAAGGGAGAGGTTTGGTAAGCTCATCAGCTAGTTGAATTTAGATGAAACAAGCTGAATTTGAAGGTGGCCTTTGTGCCATATGCAAACAAAATGAAAGTCGATTTCAATATGCTTGGTTTGAGCGTCGGGTTGGCAGCCAAATATAGTGCGCCAATATTATTGCACCAGAGGATTGGTGGTTCATGAGGAAAGCCGAGTTCTTAAGGTCTGGAGTAAAAGTAAATCAGAAGCAGCACATGCTAGGACTTTGTACTCGGCTTCCGTATTAGACCTGACAGCCATTCTTTGCTTGTGGGAAGACCCTAAAGTGATCTTCGTTTTTCACTGAAACCAGAAAGAGACCGTCCTTGAGGGTGGCCATCATCAAGCCGTTCATGGGTGGCCATTGCACCTTAAGCGCTTCAAACATATATTTATACTTAATCCGATGATCTTCTAGTCCATATCTGCTGTTCGGGATACTGATTTTGGGCGTCAGGTTTACATTGCTTATCAGGGTTGCCTTAATCCCCTCTCAACACTTTTGAGTGTTGATCTCCAATGATTGAAGCCTGGGATTTACTCACTGGTGGATGGGTAGCTGGGTCATTCACCTTGCATTCAATGTCTTATGCTCAGAAAGTCACATTCCCACTTGCGCCATTCATCCAACTGGTCTCCTCTGTTAGCCTCTTCTCCTTCCACTATAGTTGACCCACTGGCGGAGATCTTCTCCCAAATATAGAGATATTCTTCCTCTACCCAATAGCTCATTTCGGGGTAAATTGTAGACATTTGTAGTAATTTTATCCTTCCACTGGATACTGCCTCCCAATTGTCACTTCGGCATACCCAATTGAACTTCTAGTCCACCTAGACTTAATGGTACACGCCTGGACAATGACTGCGACACTCCTCCACGCGCCCAAGTACAACGGTTGTGGTGCACTAGCGGAGAGGTCGTCTTCGTTAAACAGTGAAAACAACACTACTCTTCCAACCATCGGTGGTACTCACTTATCATCAGTGAAAGTCTGCCACTGAACGTGAGCAAGCGTCACTCCTTTTTAAGGTTCATCAGTCACCGGTGAAAGTTACCATTATTAGAAACTAACAAGCGACACTCCTCTACAGCAACACTCTTTCCCTGTTTGGTGACGACTATCACTTACTAGTTACTATATAAAAGTGAACAAGTAAAGAACGTGGAGTACTTCAAAAAGTTGAAAGGGCGCTTCTAACACCCTGACCCTATGCCCTTCTGTGACTGTAACCCTACGCTCTCTGTCGATGTTTTCAGGCAACTCTGGTTGTAAGCTCAAACATGTCTTTCTATATAGTTACTTTGATTGAGTATGGTCATACCATGCATAAAGTGAATTTAAAGGTGTTCCATGCTCTCCACACTCATCATACAAAGACTGCACCTACTTGCTAATCTGAACCGCTTGTTTTGCAGAAAACACTCAGTTGCAGGTATCCCCATACCCAAAGGGTTTTCTTTGACAACCAAATAACCGAGGGTAAGCCCATGACCTCATAACATGACGCAACCGTACACAAACCATCCTTGTCATGCACGCACCTAAGTTTATCATTGCAGTCCGTGATTGACACCCCCATTTATCAGGCTCATCAAATCCCCCATTTGGAGAGGGATCCCTAAATATCTCATAATCAGCGCTTGCTTTTCACATTGAAAAACGCTTGAAGCTATAGTTTTCAGACTTTGATGAAGTCATCATTAAACAGAACAAAGCTACTATGAGAAAAACAACGAAACCATCGGTGGATTTACGATCATCAGGACATCCGGCTCAGTCAACGTCTGAGAATGCTCTAAGCCGGAGAGATCTGGACGGTTGCAGCAGTAGACCATATTGCAAGGTATCTTCTAGATATCGCAGGATCGGTTTAATAGCAGACTAGTGTGTTTCGATCGGTTGACGCATATGCTCTGGCATACTTTATTGACAGCAAAGGTCACGTCATGATGCGTAAGTGACAAGCACCGGAGCCTGCCAACAATGCTTAGGTACAATATGGGATCAGAAAAGAGTCTGGAGTTGGCTTTGCTTAGCTTGGAATTAGAGTTCATTGGAGGAACACTGGTTTAGCTTCAGCCATGGATGCCTTTGGGAAGAAGGTTGAAGTTGTAGAGAAATTGAGATGGATGAATACCAATGTCAGAGTAAAAAACTTCAATACCGAGAAAGAAGCTAAGGCGCTTGAGATCCTTGATAGAGAAAGTAGAGCTAAGACGAGATATAAGCTGCTTGATGGCCTCTGGAGAACTGCCGGTGATAATATCATCAACATATATTAAAAAGTAGATGATTAGCTCACTGTTTCCAAAGACAAATAGCGAAGTGTGAAATTGGAAGACGACAAACCCATGAGAGATTAAGTGAGTGCTCAAATGCTGATACCATGATCTAGGTGCTTGTCGATCGAGTTTACACATAATGAGGAAATTGTTGGCTGGAATGTTTGAAGCCATTGAGCATGGGAAGGTAGGAACATTGGATGCCATGAGCAAGCTCGTGTGAGCATTAGGGTTTGATACCATGAAAGAGAAGAAGACATTGGAAACCTCACTATTTTCACTTGTCCACCGTGAGTGAGGAATATTAATATATACCAAAACTGGTGAATATTACAGTTGATTACGGTCTAGATTCTGGATGAAGTTTCCAGCCGTGAGATACAAATCTCTAAGAAAAAGGATTACAATTTGTTACAGCTCATTTTGGTAACTTAGATTACACTGGATTACGTTAGAGAGGAAGGTTGCAACAACCTTGTAACAGATCTACATTTGGAGGGCATCACTTGCCTTATCTTGTTGGGCACTTACCTCTATCGTGAGGAAGGATAGAGTAAAACTCTTTCGACTTTATCCGATTATGACCTGGTAAATTTGGTCATTTATCAGTTACCTTAACAATATATATATATATATATATATATATATATATATATATAGAGAGAGAGAGAGAGAGAGAGAGAGAGTTGCCATCACCTCAACGAAATGTGAGTGTTGTTTTCCCAACTTTTGAGCACGTGACCATTAGATCGCGGTCGTGCATGGTGCATGATATATATATATATGAGTAATGCATTGGTGTTGCCCCCTCTGTGACAAATATCGCGATATTTTATAAAAATATCACCGATATATAGCGAGAAATTGCCTAAAAGTTTAAAACTGCAATTTCTTGCGAGTTTTTTAAACTGTGACAAATATCACAATATTTATACTTTTAAAATATATTTATCATGAAAACCCCCAAGAATTTTATTTTCAAATGTGTTTTATTTATATTTTCTTATAAAAATTATTTTTTAAAATTTTAATTTATTTTTAATTTATTTTTTATTCCTGAGATTTTGCAGAAAAAGGTGCAAGATTTGAAAATTTTTAAAATCTCTCAAGTTTTTTGTTTACCAAGATTTTGCAGTTTTTAACTTTTGTCACTATGCCTGCCTTGTTAGGCCCCTTAAAAATAGTATTTTTTTGTGATTTTCTAACATCTAACACAATAGATGTGATCTATATATAGGTTTTGTTTAGTGAGACCCAGCTTTTGGATCACCGGAATTTGACCTGTATACAAGGTTTTCTGTGATCCAAAATCAATGGCTATGAAGGCATCAATTTTTTCTACCTCATAAAATCACATTTTTTTTTGTTGAAAAAACATGATCCAAGAATCATTCTCACTAAATCGAGCATAATAAACATATCTAACGGTTCAGATCTATCATAAAACACTTCAAACTATGGGGCCTAACAGGGTAGAATGAGAAAAGTCGGCCTTTTATATATATATATATATATATATATATATATATATATATATATATATATATATATATATATATATATATATATAATAAGAGTACTGTGTGAATTGGGTATTTCTAACACTTTTTGCAAATCCAACTATGTAGATGTGTTCCCAGGTGAATTTGCTAGGAATTAACTGTTGGATTGGAAAGGTGTTAATGGGCTTTCATGTGAAAGATCGGAAAAGCTGGGCCCAACTGGCCAGCATGGACACGAGTGACGTGTCTTGTTGAACAACTATGATGACCTCTTGTCATTTTGAAAAGTCTTCACATTTTATGCAGCATCGCTGCATGATGCGCACGCAGCAACCTGCCTGTGGAGCTGCATGAAGCGCTGCTGCATAAAAGATGACCTCATGTTATAAACAACAATGTTATTCTATAAAAAAAATTATTTTGAAAAAAAATGGTCAGGAAAATATCCTCTAAAACAGTACCTTACTCTCTAGAAAAACTCAGTGCATTTGGATCAAAGTTGTTTGGATGTGAAAACCTGTTCCTTTTTTTAAATTCTAGACCATTGATTCTTGAAGCTGTAAAAAATATACCTAAACCATGTTTTTGACTAAATAAACCATGTAAATCATATTCATAGAATTTGATCCACAAAAAATCAAGAGAACGTGAAAAAATAGGCCATTTTCACCAGAGGGTACGGTACAGCTGAGTATAGCCAATAAATTGTCCAGTGTTATTGTTTGATTTGCTATTCTCAAGCATTTTGTATTTTGAATAGAATGAAACTTCGTAGGGCCGTTAACTGCTCTTCCATGTCAACATCTCCCCTTTCACCACCACCACCACAATCTCCTGCTATAAGCAAAAAGTTTTTCCTATTATTTCTGAGAAACACACACACACACACACACACACACAGAGAGAGAGAGAGAGAGAGAGAGAGAGAGAGAGAGAGAGAGAGAGAGAGAGAGAGAGAGAGAGAGAGAGAGAGAGATGTCACCTCTGTCCATACTTCATCCAATGGTGTATGGTAAGGTGATAACCCACTCCACTTCTCATTCCCTCTCCTCATTGTCCAAACTATAGTCGTCTTGTGTGTGACTCGATTTTTTGCTTTCCTTCTCAAACCTATGCGCCAGCCCAAAGTCATAACAGAAATTCTGGTTAGTATTTATGATTTTTTCTCCCGTTTATTACATGAAACTGCACCTAGGATCAAGACCTTGCTTCCCTGGTCTTAGCCTGCCATTCCAATGGTTGTCATCCCAGTGGCATAAAACTCCAAGGGTGCCTCCTAACCGTCAAGGAGCTTTCTGCTTCACCTTGTGGAAGGACACGCCCAGGGACTTGAACTTGGGGTAAGTGGGCGTGTGGGCGACTTTAGCTGACCGGCGCCATAAGGGTTTGGGTGTCGGTGACTCCACTCAGGGTTTACCTTGCAGGGAGGCAGGTCCATTAAGTGACCTGGTTCTGGGCGAGGGTTCCTTGTCATAAAAAAAACTTGGGGTAAGTGGAGGCCTTCCTATCCACAAGCTCAGGACCATGTGGACGACACCTTAGGGTCACTGGTTCGTAGTTAATTTCTCCTGCTTACCTAAAATGGCTGTCTCATCACTTGAAATGTAAGGAAGTTCTTGACTCTAATTTTCCAAAAACTTGAAATGCCTTTCAGTTCACAAACATGGTCACAAAGTTGTTAAAGTTCATGAATTAGGCTGCTCTTCATAAGTTCCAAGTGTATCAATAATGTTTACTGATGACCCTTTTTGTTGCTTGATTTTTTTTTGCTTTTTCTTAGGGAGGAATTGTATTAGGACCCTCTGCGCTGGGCCGCAACCATATATCTCAAGACTATATTCCCAATATGGAGCACCCCAACTCTTGGGACCATTGCCAACGTAAGTATCCTCTTCTTCCTCTTCCTTGTAGGCTTTGAGCTCGACCTGGCCTCACCGGAGTGGACAGAAGGCGCTTGCTGCCGGCATTTCCCTTCCTTTCACCCTTGGCATCAGCGTTGCATAAGCGCTCCGGCGTGCTGTATACCCGACTGTAGCCTTTGGACAGTTTGTCATCTTCATTGGAGTTGCACTCTCCATTACTGCCTTTCCCGTCTTGGCACGCATCCTTGCGGAGCTAAAGCTCCTAACCACAACTGTAGGCGAGATGGCCATGGCTGCAGCTGCCTTCAATGATGTCGCTGAATGGATCCTTCTTGCGCTCGCAGTCACGGCAACCACAATTCACCAGTTGTATCTATATGGATTCTCCTATCAAGCATGGCCTTTGTGGCGCTCATGATGTTTGTAATGAAGCCATTAATGGAATGGATCTAAAACAGATCTCCTAAGGACTCGCCTGTTAGAGAGATCTACATAGGCCTCACACTCGCCGGCGTCTTCCCTGCTGGGTTTTGTACGGACCTAATCGGAATTCATGCCATATTTGGTGCATTTGTGTTTGGACTGACAGTGCCCAAGGATGGAGAGCTAGCGAGGATGTTGATAGAGAGGATAGAGGACTTTGTTGGTGGCCTGATGCTGCCTCTTTACTTTGCCTCTAGTGGTTTGAAGACTAATGTGGCTACCATTCATGGAGGGAAGTCTTGGGCCTTGTTGGTGTTGGTGATAGCCACAGCCTGCACTGGGAAGATAGTTGGGACCTTTGTAGTTGCAGTGATCAACAAGGTTCCTGTGAGAGAGGCAGTCACTCTGGGTTTCTTGATGAATACCGAATGGTTGGTAGAGCTCATAGTGTTGACTATTGGCAGAGAGAGAAAGGTAAATATTGCACTTTAAGTTGATAAAACTATAGGTGCTCTAGAATTTAACAAAAGATGGAGACGGTGGAAAAAAGTTGGTGTACTTTTTCTACCGGGCGGTAGACTTGTCATGGTTTGTTTTCCAAATCAAACAACTGGGTCACTAAAACAATTTTTTCAACTGAAAAAAACGATTGGTGACAGCATTGTTGCACTATAAGATCAAGCCAGCATTCCTTGCCAACCAAAAATTTTCAGCCAGCAACTGCTTTTCCAATATGTATCTTGCATAGTAGCTCCAAAAATAACACATGCTATTATGCAGTTGGCAGCTTGCTTTTAAATTGAGTTGGTTTTCATGTATCATTGACCTAACAAATTTTGCTACCACAAACTTTACCCCTCGTCAACTTAGACTGCACAAGTTTGGCTTGGTAATTTATTATCGTTCTCAGCATGAGACTTGGTGTTTATTCGCAGGTCCTGAATGACGAATCCTTTGCAATTTTAGTTGTGATGGCACTCTTCACTACTTTTATAATAACACCAGTCGTGATGGCACCAGAGTTGTCAATTAGAGAAGGGGAAGCCGAGAAGCGATTCAGAAAGTGGAAGCAGGAAGTGAGGTATTTTCAAATTTTTAAGAAGTGAAAAGTGCGAGATGACTTAGAAGCGAACCAAGAATCATTTCGGAAGCCAATCGAAAGCAACTTACGAAGTGAGGGAAAAGCGAAAAAAATAAGAAAATAAATAAAAAACATAAAAAATAAAAAAATATGAGAAAGCGAAGGGAAAGCAAGCTTCAACCCCTAAATGAGAAGAGTGCTTCCTCTTAATGAGAAGCATGCTTCCCAATTTTTTGGCACTTTTCCAAACATTTTGGAAGCACCACGTTTTGCGCTTCAGAAATGCATTTCTAAAACTCGCGCTTTCCCATATAGTATGGGGCTTCCGATAACCCTGGATGACACTCTATAAACCTGCCAAAAGATTAACTCCGTACATAAAAAGATTCAAAGGGTCCTAGAATGTTTGTATGGCTCTCAAAACATACCCTCAATCATCACAATCACAGAGGCAACAGAGGGGAGAGGGGCCAAGCAATACGCCATGAAGTTGTACATCATGCACCTTGAGGAGCGCTCTGAGAGGCCCTCTTCCATCATGGTTGTCTTGAGTGCTTGAAAGAATGACATCCCTTTTTGGAACTAGAATAAGCCGCAAGACCGATGGGGTTGTTGTTGCCTTTGAAGCTTATGAGCAGTTGAGTCATGTCTCTATGAGGGCCATGAGGGCAATCTATTCTCTGTCTACCATGCATGAGCATATATGTGGAGTTGCTAGAGCCAAGCGGGCAAGTTTGATCATTCTTCCATTTCACAAGCAGTACAGACCTAATGGAGTTTTGGAGTCACTAGGCCAAGTTTAGCTTCTTCTTCTTTAAATACTATTGGCAGGTGGAAACGGATCCCATCATTTGAAATATGATAGTTTCATCATAATTCAATCCTAGCCATCCAGCAAAACCATTTAGCCATTGATTGGATGGTTAGGATTAAATGTATGATAGAACCCATTGTTAAAATGTAACATATAAATATATAAAATAATATTATTATATTTATTATTATATATATTTGTTTTTTTATTTTTTTACTTTTTCTTTTATTTATATTTTTTGTATCTAGTTCAATAGGAACTAGATACCCTTTTTCAGTCAAGTTTCAGTTGGAATTTGACTGAAATATAGTTGTCGGACTCTAGTCCAACAACTATAATAAGAGCCCTTGGACTAGAGTCCAACATCTCTTTCTTGGGAGAGCTCCAAATGGGCTCTCCTCACTTGTTCTTCTTTACATAAATAGGGGTGAATCCCTTCCATGTAAATCACCTAAAATGCTTCTTAAGCATTCTTGTTATTAATAAAGATATTTTTATTTTATTGTTGTGTTTTTCATTTATACTCTTTTATGGGTTTTACTTGAAGGGTCTTTTTAGACATCCTTGTGGTGGATTTAAGTGCTTGTTTGGAAGGCCACAATTTCATTATATGGTATCAAAGTCATGGAGATCTTAGAACGCAAAAAGCTTCTGCCTCATTTTCCGTGCCTCACTTGCAAAAGATGTTTCATCACCTTGTTCTTGGCTCAAGAAGGTTTGTTTGAAGAAAGAGGCTATTGAAGTAATGTTTGCTACAAAAGTTTGTATTATTCATCACTCGCTTTGTCTCTTATCTCTTCTTCTCTCTTTCTATTATTTCACTCTTGTAAAAGATGGATGATAATGATAAAATCATCATCATACCCATGAAGCTAAATGATACAAATTATGTAATGTGGGCTTCGATTATGAAGCACCACATTTGGGGAAAAGGATTATGGGGTATAGTGGATGGTTTTGATTCGAAACTTAAACTATCTCTCACTAAAAAAGAGGGTGATAAATAAGTTTCTCTAATGGAAAGGGAGAAATGGCTAAGATCACACATCCCTTTCAGAAACTCTATAGGTCAATAACTGGTAAAAGATTTCACCTTTCCCATTTAATATGTTGAAGGGACACTTGATTCTCAAAACTAAGTCAATTGGGTCCATAAATCCCAACAAGAAGTAAACTGGATCAATTACCCTTATTCAATAAGGGGCCTATGCCCCGATATATATATATATATATATATATATATATATATATATATATATATATATATATATATATATATATATATATATATATATAGATGGATAGAGAGAGAGAGAGGCTTGTCAATGAGCCTCACCGGAGGGGGACTTTGTTGTGTCAGTGAGTGAAGCAATAGCATAGGAGGAGAAACACACAATAGCAAGAGGGTGGGGGTGGGGGGGGGGGGGTCAAGATGTGCCCCAACCCTCTTTTCACCTTTTTTTGACTTTAAAAATTTATGAAAAGAAATGGAAAGAGTGGAGGATACGACATGCAAAATTATGTCATGGCTAATTAATAGCACAGACATTAAGAAATGCTCTAGTCTTGCTAAGTTCGAGCATGTCGATAAGGCTTGAGAATACCTCAAAAATATGTATTCCCTTAAAGATATTGCACATGGACAAAGTTCAGACAATGACTCAAAAAGATAAAACCATTTGAGAATATTACAATGAGTTGTCCGAACTTTGGGAAGAATTGACTCTTTAATAGTCGAAATGACATTGTCCTGAAGACATTAAGCTACGTAAAAAACAACTTGATATGAAACATTTTTATCAATTTATAAATGGTTTGAGACCAGAATTCGAGTTTACTAAATCGGCTTTTCTTCATCAAGGAAAGGTTCCTTCTATTATTGATACTATAGAGGAACTAACTATGGAGGAAAACAGAATTAGAAAGAATACTTCAAAAACCGAAGATTATTCTGTTATAGTTGTGTATAGACCGGGTAATCATGTATGCTCTTACAGGGATCCTCATTTCAACAGACAAAATGGTGATTATGAAAGAAAAAAAGTCATTTGCCACCGTTGTCATGAACCAGGGCACTATAGACCTCAATGTCCTAAACTAAAAGAGCTCAGAGAAAAGGGAGCTGTGACTGCTAGATCAGAACTCAAAGATCAAGATGCACCAGTTTTTATGGCTCAATTAATGGAATTCTCCAACCTCTTATCAAATGAGCTTCCACCTCATCCAAAGCCTCAACTGGAGCAGTGGTTTCATCTTTCTCTGATCCAAGTAACTTTCCTTGGCTTCTTGACTCTGGTGCTTCTTTTTATATGACCTTAAATGATAATAGTCTATCTAAATATTTTAAAAATAAATCAAGTGCATCAAAGGTTTTTACAACTGATGGAACCTCTCTTGAAATAAAAGGAATAGAAAATTTTAAAAGAGTCCATAAAACTAAGAAATTTTTTATTCAAGAAGTCAGATTTATTCCTAAGCTAAATTTAAATCTTTTATCTGTTTCTCAAATATTTGATTATAGATGTAATGTCTCTTTTTCTTCTCATGGTTGTTGGATACAGGATCGCCAACCAAGCAAGTTGATTGGGGAAGGCTATAGAGAAGGAGGACTCTATTACATGGATTTTTTGGAATTTCCTAAAAATGTTTTTTATTATAATATTTAAAAATTTGAGTTGGATTTATGGCACAAAAGACTTGGTCATCTTCATATAGCCAAGATCCAATATTTTTCAAGTCTAGGAAAATTTTGTAATTATGAGAATTTCGTTTGTAAAGATTGTATTCTTGGTAAAATGAAAAAGTTACCATTTCATGATAGAACCTTTATTTCTTTTAGACCACTTGAACTTCTATATTCGGATGTTTGGGGTCCTACACCAATTATTTCAAAAGGAGGAATTGTATACTATGTCATCTTTGTCGACAATTTTTCTAAACATACTTGGATTTATTTTCTTAAACATAAATCTGAAGTCTTTTCATACTTTCAAATATTTCATAATATGGTTAAAAACAAATTTCAAAATGATATTTCTATTTTTTGCACGGATTCAGATAGAGAATTTATGTCCAAAGAATTCAAAGATTATCTCAATTTAAATGGCATTACACACCAAAGGTCATGTCCATATACACCGCAACAAAATGGACTAGCCAAACGTAAACATCGACACATTATAAAAATAACTAGGACATTATTAATAGCAAATCAAGTTTCAAAGGTTTTTTGGGCAGAAGTGTCCTAACTGCTAGCTATCTAATTAATCAAATGCCATCTTTTTCTTTAAAAAATATAACTCCTATTGAAAAACTTGTGAATATTTTCCCAGACTACTCTATATTGAGAGTATTTGGATGCAATTGCTTTGCTTTCACTAACAAAAATGATAAACTCTCCCCCTGTGTGATTCTCTGTACCTTTTAGGATATGTTGATAATAAAAAAGGCTATAGGTGTTTTGACTTTCAAAATGATAAATTATATATATCAATAAATGTCTCTTTTCTAGAAAAGAAAAGTTTTTTTGATTTTGAAAAACCTAAGGAAGCATTGAATACTCTTTTCTGATAGATCTTACATCAAAACCTAATCTTGAATATGACTTTGACAGTGATCAAAGTACTATTGATGTTGAACACAATGATGACAATGAAGAGCAAATCCATAGGGATGTTAGATTACAATATTAAAGATGAAGTGAGTCAAATCTTCCATGTGCACTCAAAAAATATTCTGAAGTACTAACCAAAAGGTCGTCCCGAGTCTCAAGACCTCCTAGAAAATTTATGTCATACGAATATTTTTCACCCACCTATAGGGAAGTTATTGCATTAATACACTCATATGAGGAACATCATTGTACTCTCAAGCCAAAAATCATGTAGAATAAATAAAAGCCATGAGAATTGAGTTAGATGCACTTGAAAATGCTTCTACTTGGACTATTCAAGATCTTCCTCTAGGTAAGAAACCTATAGGGTGTCAATAGGGGTGGCAATTTCTGACACGACCCGCCAACCCGACTCGCCAACCCGCCAACCCGCCTCTTAGGCAGGTTCGGGTTGGGCTTAAGCCAACCCGTTTAATAAACCGGTCGACCCGTGTAACCCGTTTATTAAACAGGTCGGGTTTGGGTTGGGGGTATGCCAACCCGGCTGACCCGTTTAATAAACGGGTTAGGCGGGTGGGTCAACCCGCCAACCCGACCTGCCAACCCGCCAACCCGTCTGCCTGACTCGTCAACCCGCCAACCCGACCCGTCAACCCGACCCGCCAACCTGCCTACCTGCCAACCCGATCCGTCAACCTGACCCGCGAACCTGAAAACCCGTTTACCCTACCCAACCCATTTATTAAATGGGTTGGCGGGTCGTGTCGGGTTACCCGTTTATTAAACGGGTCGGGTTCGTGTTTGCCACAGCCGACCCATTTAATAAACGGGTCGGGTTCGGGTTGAGGTATGCTGACACGCCAACCCGCCAACCCGACCCGCCAACCCGACCCGATTGCCACCCCTAGGTGTCAATGGGTTTACAAAGTTAAAACCAAGAGTGATGAAACTTTTGAAAGATATAAAGCCCGATTAGTGGCCAAAGGCTATGCCCAAGAATACGACATTAATTATGAAGAAACCTGTGCCCCAATTGCTCGTATGACCACTGTTAGAACAATAATTGCCTTAGCTTCTATTAGGAAATGACCCATATTTCAGATGGATGTCAAAAATACTTTTTTAAATGATAAATTAGTTGAAGAAGTGTACATGAAAGCTTCACCTAGTATTAATATTCCTAATGATAAAGTTCTTCATTTAGAAAATACTTTTTATGGTCTTAAACAAGCACCAAAAGTTTGGTATGATAGGTTTAGTCAGGTTATGCTTAATATTGGTTTTCAATCTTGTTTGACCGATACTGCTTTATTTATTAAGAGTTCTGATACAGGGATTATAATACTTCTTCTCTATGTGGATGGCATGATCATCACCGGAGGCGATAAACAGGGAGTTTAAAATATCAAAAAACTTCTTAAAACTCATTTTGAAATGACTGATTTAGGTTTATTAAGATATTTCTTAGAAATTGAAATTGCTTATTCCCCTCAAGGGTATTTAATGTCTCAATCTAAGTTTGATTTTGATATTGTTTCCATGTCTGAAATTACAGATGATAAGAAAGTTGATACTCCAGACGTTGTCAATGTTAAGATGAAAATTGATGATGGAGAACCTCTCGAAAATCCTACTCCTTATAGACAGTTTATCAGAGCACTTTTCTATCTTTCAATTACTAGATCAGACATAGCACATGCTATACACACAACCATTCAGTTTTAACATGATCTTACCACAGTCCACATGGGAGCCGTTCTGCGTATTGTTAGATATATTAAGTCATCTCCTTCATGAAGACTTTTCTTGTCTTCTACCTCCTCATTAGATCTAATTGCATATACTGATGCTGATTGGGGAGGTCATCCTAATAACAGTCACTCAACTACTGATTTTTGTATTTTTCTAGGTGAATCATTAATTTTGTGGAGATGCAAAAAATAATAGAAGGTTGCTATCTTATCTACAGAAGCTGAATACTGAGCCATGGCAACCACGACCATGGAAGTAGTTTGGCTCAGACGTTTGCTCGTCGACGTGGGAGATGAAGCAACACAAGTTTCACGTATGTGTTGTGACAACAAGAGTGTGATCTATATTGCAAGCAACCAAATATTCATGAATGCATCAAACAAATTGAAATGAACTGTCACTACGTCAAAGAGGAATATCTATATAGAACCATTGATCTGCCATATGTTACATCAAAATACCAATTAGCAGATTTCTTTACCAAGCCTCTTGCTGCTCTCAGATTTTACTTTCTATTAGACAAAATTTCGCTCATTGTACCCTAAGTTTGAGGGAGAGTGTTAAAATATAATATATAATTATATAAAATAATAATATTATTATATTTATTATTATATATATTTATTTTTTTATTTTTACTTTTTCTTTTATTTATATTTGTTTTATCTAGTTCAATAGGAACTAGGTACCCTTTTTTAGTCAAGTTCCTGAAACTTGACTGAGATATAGTTGTCGAACTCTAGTCCAACAGTTATAATAAGAGCCGTTGGACTAGGGTCCAACGTCTCTTTCTTGGGAGAGCTCCAAATGGGCTCTCCCCACTTGTTCTGCTTTGTATAAATAGGGGTGAACCCCTTCCATGTAAATCACCTAAAATGCTTCTTAAGCATTCTTGTTATTAATAAAAGATATTTTTATTTCATTGTTGTGTTTTTCGTTTATGCCCTGTTATGGGTTTTACTCGAAGTGTCTTTTTAGACATCCTTGTGGTGGATTCAAGTGTTTGTGTGGAAGGCCACCATTTCATTACACCCATCCTATTTCAAATGATGGGATCCGTGTTCTTGGTAGGTTGGGGTGTCAACCGGTCAAGTTTGGTTAGGACTCAAGTGGAACCAGACCCAAACCTCATTTGAGATTATGGTGCCAAAGTCCAGACCTGAGTTTAATTGGACCCACCATAAGAGAAACCATAACCCAGATCTTATAATGATTACATGAATTAAACATAGGCTATAACCTGTAAAATAATATCTTTTTATCATTTTTATATTGAAAATTTGCGGATCTTGATCGGAACTCGGGTCGGGCCCAGATCTGGTATGAAATTTCACAAACCATACCTGGCTCCATATATTAATCTTACTCGGATTGTAATTGGGCCTTCTTATTTATCACCAACCTAACCTTATAGGGTTTGGTACGGGTTGGGGTCCGGGTCAAACCCGACTCATTGACACCCCTATTTGTAGGGTATCTTACATATAGGTGCTTAATTTTTAACAAATTTATGTTTAGCTTCCTCAAGTTTAAAATATTTAAGATAAGCTGCTTACTTTTTAAGAAATTTCTCAGGCAATTGCCTGGGCTTTTTTTTATACTTCTCTTAAAAATGATAGTTCTTCTTTTTTGGATAACCTGAGACTCACTCACTTGCAAGCTCATTAGTGAACAGGTCTTGCTTGCCCACCAGGGCCAGCTCAGCCTCATTGCAAGGGATGCAAATCTAGGATCATAACTGGGTCAGGTATACCTGAACCGGACTGATGTCCTGAACCAATTAGACCCAAACCTACCTGATTTTGATAGACCCATGGGTCTGGATCAGGTCTCAAATCTAGAACCATTTATAAAATGGGTCAGTTCTGGGTATGAAAAATGTAGACCCAAAACCGATTAGATCTAACCTGGTTTTTTATACACGACCCTAATGGTTCCATGTAATTTATACCTAAACGGACCCGAACCCAAACCCAGTATGTATTCAAAACCATGTCATACTCGACCTGAGTCTGAACTCATCTTAGACCCTACACAGAGACAATTCTTAACCTGAATATAATAATGATCCTATTAATTATGAGAAATGTAAATATAATTATCATTAATAAAATATAACTATTGTTAATCCAATAGGGTTGCTTTATGGTAACAACTTTTTCAACTCTAAAAGGTTAAAAATCCTAATAGAAACCAGCTTATATTCGACCTAATTTATAACTGAACTGATTAACCCTTACAAGTCGCCCATATTAGTAATATCTAGATCCAACCCAAACACGAATCAAATTAAGACCCAACCCATTTTTAATCAAACATGTTAATCCATATAGGTGTATAATTTTCAGCCATACCCGAATCCAAACCCAGACCTGAATCAAACCGAGTCAGGTTTGGGTCTATTTGTTAGATCTGATTAAAAAATGGGTCAACTTAAGACCCAAACAGCTTTTCGCTTGAACTGTTAACCCATATGGGTCTTCAATTTTAGTCTTGCCCAAACCTGAACCGAAACCTGAATCAAATTGGGTTGGGATTGGGTCTAATGTTTAGACCCGATTCAAAAAGAGGTCTGACAAGACCTGACCCAAACCCCGAACGGAACCCGACCCAATTACACCCCTATCGAATACATGGGTTGCAAATTCATGATGGCCCTTCACCTTGATCGAAAATGACAGTTTTAACCATTTTATCGATTCCTCGCTTTGAATTATTGCATGTCACTTTTATATCTCCCCAATTTTGTAGCTACAGCTAAGGGCAGATCAGTAATTCAGAAGTAAACGTAACACAGGTGGTCCAATCCAGCAAATTTTGAGGAATTGAGGCATTTTCTTTAAATATTTGAAACCCGAGGTGGCTAAACATAAATCCACCACACTTTAGGTGCCTATCTGTATATAAACCCCATTTTTAGCTTTACAAAGAAGCTAAGTGGATTAAAGTTGTTTAGTGCTAAACTAAACTGTGAACTTGTATGATGTGTCCTCATAGGTAGGGATGGCAGTGAACCGGGGCGGGGGACAAGGTCTACACCCCCTTTCCGACTCAAAATAAGGACCTCCATCCTTGCACGGGTTTGGATTTTAACCTCCATCCCCGGTTCAAACGGGGCGAGGCAGGGCGGGGCCCTGTTTTCCCTCGGTCCATTGTAATCCTTAGAAGGATTGAGGATGGGGCGGGGCAAGGCGGGGACTGGACGGGAAGCTTCCATCCCCGCACGGGTTTTGATTTTAATCTTCATCCCCGCCTTCATCCCCGTTTCATGTTCTCCATTCTCGGTCCAAACGGGCGAGGCGGGGCCAGGCTCTGTTTCCCCATGGTCCACTGCCATCCCTACTCATAAGCCATGGTTTTGCCTATAGTGGAGCATGTCCAGGTTCACAAACCCATTTCTATCTAGCGTGAGATGCTTGCTACCTTCCCTAGGTTCAATGTATGATGGAAGATTAAATGTATGATGGAACCCATCCTATTTCAAATGATGGGATCCGTATTCGTCCTAACCCAGCTGCAACTTTTGGAATTATGCTTAAGCATTGGTGTTGTTTTGGACCGCCATGTTTTTCACTTTTTTGCTATGATGTATATACCACTTTGGCACTCTAGAGTGCTCCATAAGGCTTTACGGCCTAAGAACCCCGTGTATTCGGACCCTCTCTTCCCCTCTTGATGTACTTTGCTTTCAAGTATCTATAAAGAAGCTTTTTGCATTCTTCTCTCTCTCTCTCTCTTTGTGTTTGTGCATATGCGTACTCTTGCTTCCGCTCGTGCGTGTGTGTTGCTTGTGCGTTGCTTGTGCGCTTAAAAGGCCTGCCTTCGGTGTTTGTGATTGCCTGAAGTTACGCCACGAAAGCCTTCGCTTCCAAGACCGTGACAAGTTGGTACCAGAGCCTTGTCGACATTGGGTGTGACAATGGCACCAAAGAAGATTGCCATGACCCCTTCAAGTAGTATGGTTCCTGCTGAAGAGGACTTCATGGCTGATGATCGGGTGTCAGCCATCTCACGCGATGTTGCAGAGCCGACTGGGTCAGTGACCAACATGGAGAAGTTGGTTAATGGAACGTGTGTCGCTTTTAATGATCTCAATGCAGAGATCAAGACAACAGTAGAGGGAGTGGAAGACTTGGTGGAAAGTCTTGCCACTAAACTTAACTACTCGGTGGAGGACTTTTCCACTAGATTTGATGATTTGTTGGGTCAATTCAACATCATGGTTGCTGAATTGGATGTTGTTCGACGAAAGAATGAACAGTTGGAGAGGCAGTTGAGAACTGCCCCGGCTGGCGGTGTTGCGACATGCGTGGATAGGCCATGTTACAGGCTACCTTAGCCCGCAAAATATAAAGGCACGCGGGACTGAAAGGATCTCGAGAATTTTATCTATGAGATAGACCAGTTTTTAGAAGTTGCGATGATAGATGACACAGATAGGCTGCGGACCGCAACAATGTACTTTGCGGATGAAGCAACCCTCTGGTGGAGACGTCGCTTGGGTGATGTTTGACGGGGATTGGTTGATATAGTCTCATGGGAGGACCTCCAGAAGAAAATGCGAGACTACTTTCTACCTAAAAATCAAGAGAAAATGACCCGAAAAAGGTTGTTGGCATTGAAACAGACAGGGTCAGTGCATGACTATGTCAAGGCATTCTCTTCGATAATGCTGGAAGTGGAGAGAATGGATGATCAGGATCAGTTGTTTTACTTTAGCAATGAGCTG
Source organism: Nuphar pumila (assembly GCF_984573655.1). Classification (NCBI taxonomy): domain Eukaryota; kingdom Viridiplantae; phylum Streptophyta; class Magnoliopsida; order Nymphaeales; family Nymphaeaceae; genus Nuphar; species Nuphar pumila. Next base: position 28,681,445 of record NC_143252.1, on the reverse strand, counting down.
CAAGGATGGGCAAACCAAGAACTTATTCGGCATGACCCTACAACGCTAGCTGAGGCGCTTGTGGTTGTAGAGAAACTTGCAAAGCTTGATAGAAATGACCCTGCATTTCAAGGCAGACAACAGAGAAATGATCGCAACAATCGAAGGGACAACCGAAGAAACGACCATGGACAAAATACTGGTCGGGAAAACCAGCAGAATCATGGCCGACAAGATGGCCAAAACAATAATCAAAATTAGAAAAACTTTTAGGGCGACAATTATCGTCGCCGTGACTGTCGTATCTGCCATGGGGATCATTGGCAGGATACATGTTCCAATAGAAACCGTGGTCAAGGGAATGGAGATAACCGCGCACCCCGAGTTGCGAATGTTGTTCAGGGTGAGGAAGATGATCAACCTGCAAAGGCGCCAACAGTTGGCGCAATGCAGATGATGAATATAGTAAAGGTCACAACCATTGTGGAATTGACAATATGCAAAGAATTGATGTATTTGGAACTTCTGCTCAACGGAAGACTTACCAAGGCATTGGTAGACACTGGTGCCACACACAACTTCATATCGCATGAAGAAGCAGAACAGTTGAGATTACAGTGGGAACAAAAAGAGAGCCGCATAAAAGCGGTTAATTCAAAGGCTAAGGCCATCTATGGCGTCGCTCGGGATGTACTAGTGCGGATCCATAACTGGTCAGGAAGGATCGCGTTATCAGTCGCACCTATGGATGATTTTAAAGTCATCCTCGGGATGAAATTCTTGAGAAGCAACAAGGCAGTGCCGATGCCCCACCTCAACGTTGTTAGCTTTGAGAGTGAGAGTCAGCCCTGCATGGTTACTGCAATGACAGGGAAGCCTTGTGAGCGCTTGGTGTCTGCGCTTCAGTTGAAGAGAGGCATTAAAAGCAATGACGAGACTTTTCTTGTCACAATCTGCGCTACAGATGAGGCAAGAGAAGTCACAGATGTCCTAGAAGCCTTAGCGCCAGTATTGAAGGAGTTTGGTGATGTTATGCCTGTCGAGATGCCGAAGAATCTACCTTCGAGGCGGGAGATAGATCATCAGATTGAATTAGTACCGGGTGCATGGCCACCCGCAATGGCTCCTTATCATATGACAATTCCTGAGCTGCAAGAATTACGCAAACAACTGGATGATATGCTCGAAGCGAGGATCATCCAACCTTCCAAAGCTCCATTTTGGAGTGCTCGTGCTAGTTCAAGCAAAGCATGATGGGTCGAAGTGGTTGTGCGTCGACTATAGGGCACTGAACAAAATGACGGTGAAGAACAAGTACCCGCTTCCTTTGATCACAGATTTGTTTGATCAACTTGGAAAGGCAAATGTCTTCTCTAAGTTGGATTTGAGATCTGACTACTGGAAAGTCAGAGTTGCAGAAGAGGATGAGCAAAAAACTACCTGTATAACGCGATATGGGGCGTTCAAATTCCTTGTCATGCCTTTTGGCTAGACGAACGCGCCCGCTACCTTTTCGACCCTAATGAATAAGATCTTCTACCCGTACCTTGACAAGTTTGTCGTCGTGTATTTGGATGACATAGTGGTGTATAGTGACTCGATGGAGTAGCATGTTCAGCACCTTCAGATTGTGTTTTAGACTCTGAAGGACCACGAGTTGTATGTCAAGCGAGAGAAGTGCCTATTCGGCCAGAAGGAAGTCCATTTTCTGGGGCATATTGTGGGAGGATGCACTCTCAAAATGGACCATAAAAAGATTGAAGCTATTTAAGCATGGGAGCCACCCTTTAAGGTTCCTGAGTTGCACTCCTTCTTGAGGCTTGCAAATTATTATCGGCGTTTCATAAAGGGATACTCCCAGATTGCGGTTGTGCTCACAAATCTGTTGAAGAAAGACAAACTATGGCTATGGTCTGATGCCTGTCAGAAGGCTTTTGATGGGTTAAAGCATGCCTTGACCGAGGAGCCAGTGCTAAAGTTGTCTGGCTGTCGACAATCGTTTGAAGTACAAACCGATGCGTCTGACTTTGCTATTGGTGGGGTGTTGCTCCAAAAAGGATATCCTATCGCATTTGAAAGCCGAAAGATGAACGACGCTGAACGTTGATACACTGTGCACGAACGCGAGATGTTGGCGGTTGTGCATTGTCTCCGCACCTGGAGACACTATCTTTTGGGGTCGCAGTTTGTTGTGCGCACCGACAACATTACGACAAGCTACTTCCAAACTTAGAAGAAGTTGAGTCCAAGGCAAGCGTGTTGGCAAGATTTCTTGGCAGAATTTGATATGGTCCTAGAGTATAAGTCAGGCAGGACCAATGTTGTGGCCGACACCTTGAGTCGAAAGGCGAAACTTGCAGCTTTGCTCGCTTGGGAGGGCAGTGTGAGCCAATCGACGAGCGATCTTCTTAAACAACTGCGAGAAGCTTCAAAAAATGACCCAATGGCGCAACAATTGATCACATTAGTGAATAAAGGAAAGACGCGGAGATTCTGGCTAGAGGATGGTTTGCTTCGTGCTGTGGGTGATCATCTATATGTTCTGCGACAAGATACCTTGAGGAGGCGCTTGATGCACGAGTGTCACAATACTACTTGGGCGGGTCACCCAGGGCAACATAGGACCCTGGCATTGTTTGAACGTGCATTCTACTGGCCACAGATGCGCGATGACGTAGATGCTTATGTGCGTACTTGCTTGATTTGCCAACAAGACAAGCCCTTCAATCAGAGACCTGGTGGATTGCTGGAGCCCCTACCTATGCCAAGTCGTCCGTGGGAATGCATAACCATGGACTTCATTGTGAGCTTGCCGAAAGCACAAGGATGCAGTTCAATTTATGTGGTTGTGGATAGGTTCTCGAAGTATGTTTTCTTCGTGCCTGCCCCAGCCACCTGCTCAGCTGCAGATATTGCAAAGTTATCCGTGCGAAACGTAATCAAGCATTAGGGAATTCCAGAAAGCATCGTCAGTGATCATGATGCACGCTTCACTGACAAGTTTTGGCGAGAAGTGTTTCGCTTAATGGGGACAAACTTGCATTTCAGCACAAGTTTCCACCCCCAAATCGACAGACAGATAAAGAAAATAAATGGCATGCTGGAGGAATACCTGCGGCACTTTATCAGTGCCAATCAAAGGGATTGGGTTGATTTACTTGATGCGGCTCAATTCTGATACAACCTTTAAAAGAGCGAGTCATCCGGCCATAGTCCATTTGAAGTCACAACCGGACAACAGCCACAGACTACACACTCCCTTGTTGTGCGAGGATGTGGCAAAGCACCTTATGCATACCAGTTTGTCAGAAACTGGCAAGATCAGACAGAGTTGGTGAAGGCATATCTAAACAAGGCAACCAAGCGCATGAAGAAATAGACAGATGAAAAGCGTCGTCCAGCAGAATTTTGTGTTGGAGATAAAGTGTTGGCCAAGCTCTTTCCTGACCACACAGCTATCTTTCGGGGCCACCACCGAGGCCTTATTCACAAGTATGATGGTCCCTTCACAATTATCAAACGTGTGGGGAACTTGGCGTACCGGCTGGACTTGCTAGCAAACTTTCAAGTGCATCCGGTATTCCATATATGCAACCTGAAGCTGTTCCACGAAGATGAAGGAGATCCTCAATGGAGCATGCCTCAACGTACTCTGATCCCGCAACGAGCTCCTTCAACAATCAGTGTACCAGGCAGAGAGCCAGATGTCATCCTGAACCATTCCAACAATTATCTAGGGGAAGTCAAAAAGTACTTAGTGCAGTGGAAGGGATTGCCAGAATGTGAAGCTACCTGGTTAAAGGCCAGCAATATGTTTCAGCATCGACAACTTGTAGAAGGCTACCATGAACAATTGGCGTCGAGGACGGCGCCAACTTAGGCGGGGGAGCATGTTCCGGACCACCATGTTTTTCACCTTTTTGCTATGATGTATATACCTCTTTGGCACTCTAGAGTGCCCCACAAGGCCTTACGGCCTAAGAACCCCGTGTATTCAGACCTTCTCTTCCCCTCTTGATGTACTTTGCTTTCAAGTATCTATAAAGAAGCTTTTTACATCCTTCTCTCTCTCTCTCTTTGTGTTTGTGCATACACATACTCTTGCTTTCGCTCGTGCGCGTGTGTTGTGCATTGCTTGTGCACTTAAAAGGTCTGCCTTCGGTGTTTGTGATTGCTCGAAGATACGTCGCGGGGGCCTTCGCTTCCAAGCCCGTGACAGGTGCCATCCCAATATTTACAAAGGCTGATCTTACACGAAAAAAATGATACTTTAAAAAATATCACTTATTTTGAAAATCTCATCTTTTTATGATGATATTAACACAATAAAAACACTCTTTTAGAGTTTTTTTATAGTGTTCATGTTTTATTTAAATTGTTATACACCGATACTAGTTTTTTCGTAGTATTGCGAGTTTTTTCCTTGCCAATATTTTCCTGAGAACAAGATTCCTAATATGGTTTGTATTGGTGACTTTGTGATGTGTCAATAGATTATTGTGAAAAACAACTAAAACAACTATTTTACATAAAAAATAAACAGATCAAAACTCAAAATAAATAGACCACAATTTTCTAACATACTTTGTGTGTGCATTTTTATGATTACTATGCATACACACAGACTGGAGAGCTGTGAACCAGAGAGTTCTTCAAGAAGCTCCATGCTCAGTTGCAAGACCAAGGCCACGGTGGTCGACCGTGGCCTTAGTCTTGCATCCCAGCTAACCCCTGAGTGCAATGACCACAATGTGTGCATGCTCTTATTTGGTGGCCTCGATGATCGCAAGGCGCTAGCGCTCGCCGCTCAGATGGCAAAGCACCCTGGGCTCAAACTCACTGTAATTCATATCATCTTCCAAAGAAGCCACAGTGGCACACTAATGGATCACAACCCGATGCTCAAAAGTCCGACGATCACTCATGAAGAAGCGAAATTGGACCAATCAGTACTCAATGAGCTCTCAATGAGCTCTGGGCACAGAGTGAGTCATTGGTTTATAAAGAGAGGGTGGTGGAGGACATTGTGGGGAGTGTGGTTGCCATTGGAAAGAGTGGAAAATATGGACTGATAGTGATTGGCAAAGAGCAGGTTCCATTGTTGCAAGTGCTGGGATTAACTGACAGAGCAATGGAGTGTTGGGAGTTGGTGCCAATTGGAGACATACTAGCAGCATCAAGCCTTGGCATTAGAGCTTCTGTGTTAGTTGTTCAGCAGTATGACACTGCAATTCCTAGTGCTGAAGATGGTATAGCTGAATAAAGAAAAAAAGTATTTCACTTGGGGTTGTAACAGTAGCAATAGTCTCATTTTATGTAACATGGACTCTTATAACAGGTACAGCACCCGACACAACTTCCTTTGTGTCAGGTGAAGTCAATCACACTGAGGTTCATTTCTATCCAAAAATAGATTCACTTAACCCTAATCAAGTTCATTTTTTTTATCTATATTATATATATATATATATAAATACATAAATGCATACACATACACGTAGTGTTAACTTAAAACTGTTAAAAATTATACATATATACCCGCCTGCTGAAGGCGTAGTTGTTGTATACTCGCTTGCACCCAAGTTTTCGCATCACTGCATCTGCACCCTTACCCGCACCTATTTGACATAGGTCTCATTCATATTATTAACTCAGTGTTGCTAATAAGAATGTATTTGGCATGTGTAAAATCAATCACTACTCTTTCATTTGTATAAGAAAATTGGTATCTTTTACTCTGTGCATGTGATGGCACCTTATTGGTAGCTTCATATTAGGAATCATGTTAAAAGAGTAAACTGAATACTACTCTTTAAATGAATAATAACGTATTCGTTTCTTTTTTTAAAGAGAATAGAAATGATTCATTTCTCTTTAGCATAATTTGAACGTGTTTGGATTGCAAGAATAATAACTTTTATGAGAATTCTATTCTTTTTGAAAAGATCTTTGATATGTCATTAGTGCTAGGGCCTAGATGTAACAGCATACCCATACGAAGACTCGGTGACCAAGAGCTGGTCTTTAGTGCAAAAAATCATGGTTTTCAACTATTTGGTTTTTCTAACCTAACCTTACAAATGTGATTTACATGGTTTGATTAGTGAAAAACATATTTTAGATCATTGCAAGTGTGTAGGTAGGATTTGCAAGGGCTTAAAAAAATGAACAACTCATATTTTTGCTTCTCACTTCGAGCAGTTAGCAATAATCTTTTTGTGGACTTTGGGCAATCCGTTTCATATGGCTTGCCAAGGAAATTTTGAGTCATGGATGGATACATGACCCCTTACATGTAACACTCATGGATTATACTATTTGGGATCCTCATTTTGGTCAATGGTTGTAGAAGCTTTTACTAGAGGGGGTTGCTCTTGGCCCTCACAATGCATTCAAATTGTCAAATCCAAGATGCCTAACAAACAAACTATGCTGAATGCATCTAAATAAAGCTTGCACCTATGGTTTTTAATTAGATAATATGCTACAGTGGAACATAGAAAATGTATACCCTATGCGGGCATTGCCCCTCAAAGCATAAAGTAGGACTCAGAGAGTTCATACCGCTTACACTCTCTAAGATAGACAAAGGATCATTTCGGTTAAGCATACTTTAATAAAAACATACTTGAAATCCTGCACAAGGATTATCTTATTAATTAGGTTATGGGTAGATGACTGAGTCATCCTCAAAAGCAGCGTAGAGAAATTGTTTGGAAAAATAGCTTCAAGCCATAATAGATCAATCACACACTTTTGCAGAAGATTTGGGGAGATGCCGACCAAAGACAAAATTTGGCAGTCCACCTTTCTCTATGTGTTTAGTTTATATCTGGAAAGTTTTATAACTTTTTATGCACATTTGATATTTCAAACCTGTTAAAAACCGAGACATGTTATAAAATGTTATAAAACTTAAAAAGTTTGAAACTTCCTCTATGTGTCTCGATTTTTAACAGGTTTGAAATATCAAATGAGCATAAAAAGTTATAAAACTTTCCAGATATAAACTAGACATATAGAGGAAGAAAACCCTTTTTACGGATTTGGAAAATGATCTTTCGTTGGGGAGATATGACTCTTACAAAATGAAATAAAAACCTATGTCACTCAAATAAGGCAGACTGATAGAGGTATGGTTTTAGATCTAAATGGGGTATCAAATGACCATAGAAATCGTTGAAAATTTACAAGAATAAACTAGACTTCATAACGAAGACACCATTTTTTACGGATTTGAAATCCGATCTCTGGTTAGGGAGATATGACCCTGACAAGTTGGTCCTAATTCGGATAACGATTTGTATCACAAATCGCTGTAGTGTTTAGCGAGAAACACTACAAATCGTTATAGCTAGGTCGAGCAACACTATAAATCATTGTGGGTCTCGTTAGAGACCTGAAAACACTATAAATCATAGTTAAAAGACCGAAAAACACTACAAATCGTTGTGGGGCTCCTTGGAGACCCCAAAGCACTATAAATCGTAGTTAAAAGACCAGACAATACTATAAATCATTGTAGGGCTCGTTGGAGACCCAAAAATACTACAAATCATAGTAGAAACTCATTAGAGACTCAAAAAAATCATAACAACAATTTGCTGAAGAATATTGCTAATCAAATATCAATTTGTTGAAGAAGTGCTACAACAGTCATGATATGGGGGCCAAAATCAGAACATTTATAAAATCTGGATACAAGGTTTTGGTATTTAATCAAAATAAAATAGTAATTGACCATGAAAAAATCTGAAAATTTACAGGGATGAACTAGACACATAAACAAAGAGAAACCGTTTTACAGAATTGAAAAATGATCTCCCATTAGAAAAATAAAATTCAAACAATATGGATCAAAATCTGAACTGTTAAAATGACACAGGGTGACAGGGTTATGGTTTTTGACCCGAAACTGGTATGAAAACACCATAGAAATCGCTGAAATTTGATATGAACAAACTAGATTCAATTTAGAAAACAAACCTTTTTACGGATCGGAAAGATCATCTCTGGTTAGGGAGAAATCACTTCCGCAAGTTGGTCCTGATTCTGCTAAAATCCTGACGGTGCAAAATAACAGGTTTTGAATCTCGATTTTTAAAGTAGGTCAAACAAACTCAGAATGATTTGATTTTTGATGGAGAGCATGAAGACATATGCATGAAGTTGCAGTAAAAAATTTAGATTAAAATGAGCTCTGGTTACATACAAATTGATAGATCTAAAATACACCAGAATTCAAAGTATAATCTATAAAGCAACTGAACATGATGAAAGCAAACTGCACATGCGTGGATGTTCAAAAATGAGATCTAATGCCTTAAAATATGAATGAGTAAAAACTTTGAATCAGACTCCACAACTCATCAAGTTGAATGATGCTACCCACGCTGGGAGGAGCCCTCAGACCCCCCTTTTCTGTAAGGGTAAAAACTTTGAATCAGACTCCACAACTCTTCAAGTTGAATGATGCTACCCACGTTGGGAGGAGCCCCCAAACCCCTCTCCTATAAGGGTAAAAACTCTGAATCAGGATCTACAACTCATTTAGTTGAATGATGCTACCCACGTTGGGATGAACCCCCGGACCCCCCTCCTATAAGGGCAAAAACTCTAAATCAGGCACATAAGTAGAGAGAGAAGGGAGAGAGAGTGAGAGGGTTGGTGTTCATGGCCTTCTCCAGGAGGAACCCTTTACCTCCCTTGATTTCTTCTCTAGAGAGAGAGAGGGTTTTACAGTGTTTTACGAAGAAGGAAGAAGAAGAAGATGACGATGGAGCAATGTAGGATCGTCTGTTGGATGTGCACAAAAGTAGAGAGAGAAGGGAGAGAGAGTGAGAGGGTTGATGTTCATGGCCTTCTCCAGAAAGAACTCTTTGTTTCCCTTGATTTCTTCTCTAGAAAGAGAGAGAGGGTTTTACAGTGTTTTACGGAGAAAGAAGAAGAAGACATGTTTGTCCTTTTTTTGAACAGAAAAAGAAGAAGACTTTGAAGAGTCAACATCATCCTCGACTTTCTGGATGGAGGACATGTTTGTCCTTTTTTTGAACTGTTTGTTTTTTCTTTTTTGAATAAAAGGCATTTTTGTCATTTTCTCAAACCATCACTTTATGGGAAGAATAGCAAGAAAGGGTACTTAAGTCTTTGCAACAACACCAGAGTCCGATGCAAAGTTATGTCAACATACACGGGAATACGAGCCCCATGTGCTTGTATACGTGGTGCTCATTCAAAGCCCCGAACACAGACGTGGGATTCAGTGAATCATCGGAGGCGAGCATACACCACCCTCTCCAAGATCTCCACCCTCGAAGGAGGACTCAACGAATCAAAAAAAGCGAAAGAAACCTAACATTTTTTTGGATAAATAGAGAATGGGGGAGGTCGAATTGGATCAAAATTTCAGGAAAAAACGAGATCCCGATCGGTAAAGATCGGGAAGCAAAGAAATCAGGAAAAAGGAACGAAAAACCTTCGATTTGTGGGGGGGGGGGGGGGAAATGGGATTTTTCTGGACAAGTTAGGGTAAGAGAGGGATCGGATTTTTTAGGGTTTTCCGTGGGTGGTGAGATCCGTCGGTGGGATCGGAGAGAGAGGAAGCGAGAAAAAAAACGACGCTGCTCTCTCTCACTCCTCTTTCTGCAATATGGGGTTGAATGGATCCATAAATACGAGGGTGGTTTGAGGGCAAGCAAATGGATCCAGAAATGGAAATTCGGATCCTCTTGGGGCTTTTGGACTTCGAAGAATTGGTTGGCCCATTGATTCCTTTTCTTGCCTCGCCTCGCCTTTTTTTAGCGTGTTAAAAAAATGTCACGGGGAAAATCTCATGATAAATATAAAAATTTTGGGTTTTTTTATATATTTTTGAGAAAATTTTGACATTTTTACAAAATGAGAAAATGGTGTCAGAAATTATGCACGAATTGTCAAAGGATAAGCTAAGTGTTTAAAAAACGCTTGGACACTTGAAGCATGACTGTTAAAACTTGTTTATTTTGCTTAAAGATGTCATTTTTTATGCAGCAGCGCTTAGCATGCAGCTCCACTATTGTTGGCCATCCATCTCAACATCTCTTCAGATGGACAATGCGCCCATTTCAAGAAATGACAAGATGGATGGTTGTTGTGCAGATCGCTGCATGGGTGGGCATGTAGTGAAGCTGCATATAATGTGAATTCTTATTTTTTTCAAAACTTTTCATTAGTCACTAGAATATGAAAACCTAAAAGATGAGAACTAATGTGTGAACCACTATTTTTATGATTTTTTTTTCTTTTCTCTTGAATCTTACTTGGTTTTATAAGAACCCGCTCTTGAATAATCCTATTTTGATGCATAAACAAAATTTTTTAAGGCTTTAAAATCAGTAGCTCATAATCTTGGTAAATATTCAAGCATCCAAAAAACACATTTTTCCATCCAAATTAGATGATCCAATAATGGTTGATTCCTAGCAAATTCATCAGGACAAGCAGTACACCCACATGATTGGATTGGATACAAAAGTTAGAAATGCCCATTTTTCTAGTTCTCATATTCTAGTGACTCCTTTTCATTATTTATGTAAACCATACAATAAAGCTTAGCCTAAAGGTACAATTGTAACATTAAAAAAGTAAAGGAAGCTCATTAGGCAAAGAAAGCTGACCAAGCTGACACAAAGGGTTTGGCCTAGTGGGATGAGGCCTAGACCTATTGACGGGCAACCTAGGTTCAAACCCCATGGGAGTCACCCTACTGCGTAAGCCGAAGCTTGGGGACTCCTTGGGGTCTAGTGGTAAGCCCTCGGAGTTTTACGCTGACAAGACAGTGACCGTAAGTATACGTCTGGCTGAGCGAGCACGGCTAAGTCTCTGCGTCTGGGGCGGTTTCTCTGAGTAAAAAGAAAGAAAGAAAGCTATCCAAGCTGGTTAGGAAGCATGAAAAAGTATGTAGTTTCATGTTTCTAAAGCAAGCTTTTAAAGTCTTCAAGTCTAAAATACCTTTTAGCTACACTATGTATAACTGCCGGATGCCGCATGAAACAGCTACATAGGAAGCTGGCAGTGTCATAACCAAGAGGCAAGAGGTCTTGGGCTCGAATCTCATTGGGGTTATTCCCCATCTTGCTTATTTAAAAAGAAAACTATGCATATGATTATAAGAAAAAATAAAACGCATAAGAAAAAATAAAACGCATTAAACTGATAAAAAAGAGTTCTATTCCATCAAATGTTTCAAAGAGGCATGATTTCTTTTGAAAATATGTTGTAGTTTCAAAAGGGGTCATGTTTGCTACCCGTGGATAAGGAATCCTTTAGTGGAAAAATGTAATATTTTTATTTATTTTAATTTTTTTTGCACATCGATGTTATCTATATCTTAAGTTTAGTAGAAACTGACTTTTGAATTATATTTTTCTGATGTATATTTCAGATCTTATGAGGGTTGAAAAATCAATAGCCTGCAATTTAGGCGTCATTTAACCGAAACAACCTCTTTACCCAGGAGCATAGCAAATGCTATCTGTTTTCAAAGTAACACAATTTAGTTTTAAAATGTCACACATCTTAATACTTCTTAAAGATAGAAGAAAGACATTATTGTGCAAAAATATTGACGTCTTTTTTTAAAGGTGTCATGGTACGTAGGGGTGGCAATCGGGTCGGGTTGGCGGGTCGACCCGATGGGTTGGCGGGTCGACCCGATGGGTTGGTGGGTCAGCATACCTCAGCCCGACCGACCCGTTTAATAAACGGGTTGGCTGTAGCAAACACGAACCCGACCCGTTTATTAAACGGGTAACCGGACACGACCCGCCAACCCGTTTAATAAACAAGTTGGGTCGGGTAAACGGGTTGACGGGTTGGCGGGCGAGTTCGGGTAAACGGGTTGACCCGCCCGCCTAACCCGTTTATTAAACGGGTCAGCCGGGTTGGCATACCCCTAACACGAACCCAACCCTTTTAATAAACGGGTTAGGTGGGTCGACCCATTTATTAAACAGGTTAGTTTAAGCCAAACCCGAACCCGCCTAAGAGGCAGGTTGGCGGGTGGTGTCAGGTTTTGCCACCCCTAATGGTACTCATGTCATTTACAAATTTATTTAGACTTTTATTGGGGAGAAAATGCCATGTCACTCACGAGAGACGCTTAAAACCATGGAGAGAGCCATGTGATATATATATATATATATATATATATATATATATATATATATAGAGAGAGAGAGAGAGAGAGAGAGAGAGAGAGAGAGAGAGAGAGAGAGAGTGAGTGGTGCTCTGCAACCTGAGCAACCAGACTGGCTGTCCATCGCGGTCTTAATGGATGGCCAGCGCAAAAACTCAGAAAAATTTATGTTATTTCCTCTTTTTCTGCTTTTTTGGATTTACAAGCGGTTTCTGACTGCTGCTAAAGGTCCCAGCTTCCGTTGTAACCTTTTGTGACGGTCAGAAACCACCACAAAATCCAAAGACAGAAAAACTAGCTTTTACCGAGTTTTTTTGATCGTCCATCATGTCTCATGCCTGCGATGGACGGCCAGTATGGTTGCGGCCAGTATGGTTGCTCGGGTAGCTGCGCACCACTAACTAACTAATTAACTATATATATATATATATATATATATATATATATATATATATATATATATATATATGTGTGTGTGTGTTAGAGAGATATTAGAAAAGCTACCTATAAGAGGATCCTACCGATATATGAGAGAGTTAGGTGGTTTAAAAAGTTATCCATTCTTAGTTTAATTATCAAGAGAGAGAGAGAGAGAGAGAGAGAGAGAGAGAGAGAGAGAGAGAGTGCATAACTGCATGTGAGTGTGTCTTATGTGCATGCATGTGACCCGTTTGTAAGAATGGGGTGTTCTCTAGTATTTGTTACGTGTTATCAAATAAACGGGTCGGATCACACGAAATGAAAAGCACCTTATCTATTTTGAGTTGTTGCGAATTGTGACCTTTGTTATCTTTCACGTACAACTACTTGTAGTTATGTCACATGGATACTTCAGTTCATTTTTTTTTGTGTCCTCTTATTCACTGTTCTTGATGAAACATTTTTACAAAATTGTCATCATTTTGTTGTTTTGGCTGTGTCCTTGTGACTTGGTAGCTTTAAGATTTATCCAAAGTATTGGTAGATGATTTATGAGCTGAGGCTTTATTTTGTTAGAGATCTAGAGACAAAACTTTCACAAAGATGAGACATGGGACAAAGGGACACTCACCTCGAGCTATATTTTTTTACCTTAGCGCATGTTTGAAAGTGAGAAAGATGTAGAAAAAGTGAAAGAAGTAAATGTATGGATTTTCTGACCCTTCCAAACAAGAGATTATTTTTCTCTGGTAGAGTTTTTCTAAAAATTACATTATTTTATAGGAAACATTTCTCCAGGAGGTGGAGGAATGTTTTGTACCAATAGAAAATGGTGATTTACAATCCCCACCACCCATCTCACCACCACCACCACCGGGGCCATTGTCGTGAAGAGGCTCACTGATGATCAAGGCCAGGTGCGCAGCCACGCTGAGGAACGTAGTCATGGTGAACAAGATGAAGAAGAGCTTGGTGGAGGAAGGCGCTGTGCCAAAACTTTTGGGTCTGCTAGGCCGCGGAACAGGGTCGGTGCAGGAGGACACAATAAAGTGTCTAAACTTGCTCGCGAAGGAGGCATGCAGACCATGCTCTTGAAGCCATGAGGCACGCGATTGTCTGCGAAGGAGGCATGCAGGCCATGCTCTGGCTGCTAGACGAGCCGGCAGCTTGAAGACCCAAGAGGCCATCGTTCTTGGGAACCCAATTTGATCAAAAAGGGTGTCTTCCTTCCAATAACTACTTGTTCTTTCATTGCTTGAATAAAAATATTATCATGTGTTTTACTCCATGTAATGTTCCCTTTCTTTTGCGAGCATTGAGACTCTTATTTTGTTTCAAGCTCTTATCAATGTCAAATGCATTTTAAGCCATCTCAATTTTCACATTTATAATGTGTAAATATATAAATAAACATACAACAATGATCATACCAAAGCATAAGCATTGAGTTCATAAACACACTTTCAATAAAAACTAGATAAAAACCCAAGAAGCACATGGTATATCATATGATGCTAAGCACAAAATACAATAAGTCCTACCAAGTGAACATTTCAACACAAGCACATCAATATGGTCAAAAGTTTTTTTTTCTTTTTTTCTGAGGAAATATCAATATAGCAGAAGTTAGAACCATAATTTAGGAAGAGGCAGACCATGTTAATCCAAGAAACTGAACTGAATCATAAAGTACTTAGATGACTTCAACTTCCCGCTTCTTCTTCTTTGAGCAACACAAACGTTTCATTAAAATGAAATCAAATGCAGAAAACCAATGGATAACAATTTTTGGTCTCAAGTACAACAAAGATAGCATAAAAAATAAACTGAAGACTTGGAAAGCCAAATACAAGATTATGCATCAGATTATAAGCTTGAGTGGTGTGGTTATAAACCCTAAGACAAAGCAATTGAAGTTACTCTGCAGACTACGAGTATTTTGTTCTTTGTTTTGGTACTTCTTCAGTAATGGGGTCCCAATCTTTTATAGTGTGTGCTCGTAAAGTTTCACCATTGTGCAATATGATGAAAGAGCAAGTGAAACAAGATATTCCTATTAAATTTGACCATGATGACCATGTTTTCTTATCTTCTAGAACAGCAACCCAAGGTTATATACCATTTAATTTTGAGATTCTTGAGAGGAATGCGAGGGTTGAAGGACAAAAGAGAAAAAAGATAATCTGGAGATTTTATTTTAAGTCAACAATGTTGGTGAAGTTGTGTGGGAGTTAGTTAGAGAGCGGTCAACATCAAAGATGCAAAAATACATTAAAATTTTGAAAATTATGAGTCTTGACAATGATTTTTTTTGCAAGGCAGTTAGATTGTTTGAAAATAAAGGGAATGCTCATGCTTTTCTTTTTACGAAGGAAGAACACAAGTTCTTTTGGTTGTTTAACGAGTTAGATGAGTGAACCCATTGTTTGAATGAGTTAGAAGGCAATTCCTTTCATTTTTTACCTAGTCATGAGGATGAAAAAACTTATCTTTCAATTTTCTCTTTTTTTTTATATTAGCTAAGGTGAGGATGAAAAATATTATCATATATTTTGTGTGATGGAAGGCACCTTTCACTACAAGAAAATTGTTAATTAGCGACGGAAATTAGCGACAGATTAGCTAGAGATAGAATCTGTCGCTAATTCGCGATGGATTAGCGAAGAAACAAATTTTATCGCTAATCTGTCGCTACTTAGCGACGGATTAGCGACTAAATTTTTTGTCGCTACTTTTTATTACAAGAACACCATTTTAGCGATGGATTTAGAGAGGGAACTCTGTCGTCGCTAATTAGCGACAGATTAGCGACAGTATATATTTCGTCGCGGTTTTTGTATTTTGATTTAGCGACGGCTTAGCGACGGAATGTTTCTGTCGCTAAGCCGTCGCTAAATATCGCGTAAATCCCTAATCCCATCCCTCTTTCTCTTTTTCCTGTTTCGCTGTATTGCTCCCGCCCGCCGCCCTCTCCCTCCCGCCGCCCGTCGGCCCTCGCCACCGTCCGGCCGCCGCCGCCGCCGCCTCGCCGACGATCCTCGCTGCCGACCTCCCTGCTTGGCTAGCGGCTGCGCCAGGGACTCCGAGCACCGGCGACCCGCCGCCGACCTCTTCCTCCTCCCTGTTGTTCCTCTGTGGCTGCTGCCGGGAGGTGTTGTCTCCCCTTCGCCGGCGACTCGCAACCGGCGTCCTCAGCCGCCGACGACCGACGATCCTCCCTGCAGCCACCTCTTCGCCTCCGCTCTGAGTTCCGGCGACCCAGTGGCCCCCGAGCTTCGCTCCAGGTCTCCCCCTCTCTGCTGTCGACTGCGCCGGCCACCGGCGACCTCGCCAGCCGCCGCTCCCCGTGCTTTCCGGCAGGGGGGTCGACCCCCTGCCGGAAAGGCATGGGTGGTCGACCCCCTGCCGAAAACGCAGGGGGTCGACCCCCCCTGTCGTAAAGGCACGGCAGAGGGTCAACCCCCCATGCCGGAACTGCCTTTCCGGCAGGGGGTTTAACCTCCTTCCCTGCCGGAAAGGCAGGTGGTTTAACTGGCTAGGTTGAGATTTAAAATTCAAAAAAAAATTTAATTATAAAAAAAAATTTAAATCGAAATCAACTGGCTAGGTTGAGATTTAATCAACTGTGGTTAGTTAGAGTATTTCATAAATTTTTATCAATTTGTTAGTTTGTTCTAGTTAGAGTAGTTCATAAATTTTTATCAATTTGTTAGTTTGTTAATGTCTACTGGTAGTTAGTTTTACTTCAATTTGTTTTCTTGAAATCTGGTTAGTTAGAGTATTTCAATCTATTAGTCTTTTATAATTATATTTTTCTTAGATAGATTGGTATTTAATGTTCTAACAATCAGTTAGTTAGATTAGGGCTATTTGAATTCTTTATGATAGTGGTGGTTAAACGGAGTTCACATCTTTTCTAGTAAACTAATTGATTGATTTACTATTCCTTTGCTAAGTAGTTCAGATTAGAAATTGTCTATGACTTTATGTTAGTCGACTGGTTCAACATGTTATAGCTGGTTTGTTAAATTAGCATCTTCTAGTTAGATTTGGCTTAACATATATACTATTTTTCTTTTCTCTTCTTTCAATTAGTTAGAGTTGTTTTAATTTGTTTTAATTTTTTTAGTTAGTGTTTCATCTTGTTTCATGATTAGTTAGTTTGTTACTTAATTTGTTTTGTTTTTGTGCAGATTTTTCAACGGAACCAACTCGTGCTCGGCCACCTGTGGTAAGTAAATGACAAAAACAATGCAAATCGGGTAAATACCTGTGGTGAGTAAGTGATGCAAACGTATCACATGTTATTTAATTTATTGAATGCAACACTTTATTGTTCACACACTCACTTAGTTGTTGATATCTAGGACTGCTTTGTTGGAGTTCGGAGATCATGCTGAGCATGATTTTAATGTAGAAATATGGAAGTGTTCTTATTTTTGGAGTACGGAGTCCATGCTAAGCATGGTAGTAGTTAGTGAGATATTGAAGTGTGTTTGCTGCAGGTACATGTTTGCCATTTATTTGATATGAATGATTATGATGTATTGCAATGTTTGATGTAATTGTATTCATGCTTGCATGTAGTTACTTTCAATTTGATTTTGACTTCCATGTGAAATTTTATAATAAAAGCATGCTTCAAATGATTGTATCATGTCATTAATAGTTTGCACATGAAAATATTAAGTTATCAATGCATGCATCAAAATTCTTGTTATTGTTTGACATAGTATATTGCATGATAAATTTGATATTTTCTTCATCGTCGCATTCTGATTGTTTTTTTCTTAATTCGTTAGGATACTATTCGTAACATCATACGACAGAATGACTGCAAACCGTGAATGGATGTACCGTAGGATAGTGGACAATGAGTTATCGCATGAATATATGGATGGTGTCGATAGTTTTATTGAATTTGCAACGGCGAGTGTCAGTACGGTAGATCCCACAGGTCGGATTAGGTGTCCCTGCAAGATTTGTAAGAATAATCGATTTGTAGAACCTCATGGCGTTAGACATCACCTATACAGGAAGGGTTTTGTGAGTGATTATCAGAACTGGGTGTTTCATGGAGAAGAATTTAGAAACGATTTTGATGCACGGGTGAATGTGGTGCACGATAATCCATATACGAATTTGATATTTGATGCTGCAGGAACAGAACTGGGTTCTGCTATGAGTTCTAGTGATGTAAGAACTGTCGTAGATGAAGAATCACCAAACGATGCAGCTAGTAGATTTTATGATTTACTTAAAGATGCTGATGAGCCACTTTGGAACGGTTGTGAGAGTCACACTATCTTGTCTGCAGTTCTTCAACTAATGAATTTGAAGTCCGAGTATAATTTGAGTCAATCATGTTTTGACCGTTTGTGCATGATTGTGAAGAGTATGTTGCCTAAAGATGAGAAATTGCCACAAAATTTCTATCGTGCGAAAGTTATGGTCAACGCTCTAGGTATGGGTTACAAAAAGATTGATGCTTGTCCAAATCACTGCATGTTGTATTTCAAGGAGCAGGAAAACGACATATCATGCCCGTCATGTGGGCATCCTCGGTTCAAGCCAAAGACAAGAGGCAATGGTAGCACGAGATCAAAGGAAGTTTCATACAAGTCGCTCCGCTACTTTCCTATCACTCCTAGATTGCAGCGATTGTATATGTCTTCAAAGACAGCTAAACACATGAGATGGCATGCAAATAAAGTTCGACACGATGAAAACAAGATCACGCATCCTGTTGACGCTGAAGCTTGGAAGCACTTTGATCGTACTCATCAGAACTTTGCAATGGAAGTGCGAAATGTTAGACTCGGTCTATGTACAGATGGATTTAATCCATTTGGGGGTAGATCAACTCCATACTCATGCTGGCCAGTATTTGTAACTCCATACAACCTTCCACCAAGCTTGTGTATGAAACGTCCAAATCTTTTCTTGTCTCTGTTGATCCCTGGTCCGACCTCACCTGGCCAAAATCTTGATGTATATCTAAGGCCATTGATTGATGAATTAAAAGTACTGTGGGATGACGGTGTTACCACGTATGATGCCCACAAAAAACAAAATTTCAACATGAAGGCCGCTGTTCTATGGACAATCAGTGACTTCCCTGCATATGGTATGTTATCTGGTTGGAGCACACATGAGAGGTTGGCTTGTCCGTACTGCATGGAGGATTCCAAAGCTTTTAGATTGAGGCATGGAAGGAAGCCTTGCTGGTTTGATTGCCATCGTCGATTTCTACCCAGCGATCATCCGTTCCGACGTCAAAAGAATGCATTTACAGCAGGCACAACTGAAATGGAAGGTCCATCCTCAAGATTGTCTGGCATAGAGATTTTAAGAAGATTGCGATACTTTCCAGATGTATTAACAGATGCCCGCAGTCCTACACCTTTCCGTGGATTTGAGAAGGAACACAATTGGATGAAAAAATCTATTTTTTGGGAACTACCGTATTGGCCGACCCTATTGATACGACATAATTTGGATGTGATGCATGTAGAGAAAAATGTGTTTGATAATGTGTTCAATACAGTAATGAATATTAAAGGAAAAACGAAGGATAATCCGAAGGCCCGTATGGATTTAAAATTAATATGTAAAAGACCAGAATTGGAACTCAAAGAGTATAATGGCAAAGTACTGAAACCAAAGGCGAAGTACGTGCTCGGACCTGATCAAATAAAACATGTATGTCAATGGTTGAGACAACTGAGATTTCCAGATGGATATGTCTTTAACATTGCTCGCGCTGTGAAGATTGACGATGGACAGTTATATGGGTTGAAGAGCCATGATTGTCATATCTTTATGCAACGATTGATACCCCTAGCATTCCATGATATGTTAGACAAACCTATATGGGGGGTATTGTCTGAGTTGAGCAGATTTTTCAGAACATTGTGCGCATCGGAGGTCATTGTATCAGATGTAAAGAATCTCGAGGACTCTGTCATCACCACTGTTTGTCTGTTAGAAAAGATATTTACGCCAGCATTTTTCGATGTTATGGAACATTTGATCATACATTTGCCATATGAACTAAGGGTTGGTGGCCCTGTGCAATATCGATGGATGTACCCATTTGAAAGGTATATGTTTTTTTATATTTGTCTCTTTAATGACAGATATTTAAAATTTGAAATGTATATTCTTGTCAGATGCATGTTCGACCTAAAAAAAAAGGTTCGTAATAAAGCAAGAGTAGAAGGCTCTATTTGTGAGGCGTACACTTTAGAAGAGATTTCAAATTTCTCATCTATGTACTTCGAACCTCATATTTCAACACGTTACACATGCCCGCCCCGTAACGATGATGGAGAACAAGTAACTGTAGCTGACAAGCTGTCGATATTTCAACGACTTGGGCATGCATTTGGTAGTTGCCGATCAAGGCTATTGACAGATCGAGAGCAAGATGCAGCACACATCTATATTCTTTTTAATTGTTCAGCGATCGACCCATACATCGAGTAAGTATATGTATATGCAACTCAATTATAAATCCTTTTATGTTCTATATGTGGATACATGGCTCGGTAATATAAGTATTTGTGGTTTGCAGACGATTTGATCTGGAGTTGCAAAGCAAAGTTTCACATCTCACTAATGCAGAAGTACAAAAAGAACGTGAAACTAAGTTTGTGGAGTGGTTGAAACAGTTGGTAAAGAAGCTAACATAAATTTTGTACTTATAAACAACACTAAGTTACTTAATTGATCGTGATCACAATAATTGTTTATGTCTGTGCGTAGGTTCGCCATGGTGATGTTAAAGATCAAGGAATATGTGATTTAGAAAATGGTCCGACCAAAGTTGTGCAATGCTACAACGGGTATATCGTAAATGGTTATCGATTCCATACAAAAGACTACGGTATAAACAAATCAACGATAAATAGTGGCGTGTGTGTCAAGGGTAGCAGCTACGGTGAAAATGAACATGATTACTACGGTGTTATAGAGGAAATAATGGAGTTGACTTACTTAGGCATGAATAACAGGGTTACGGTATTCAAGTGTCATTGGTTTGATCCAACTGCAACAAGACTCGACAAAGCTTCAGGCATTGTGGAGGTGAATCATAAATCCAGGTTTGGAACATATGAACCATTCATATTAGCCTCGCAAGCTCAACAAGTTTATTATACTTCATATCCGAGTATAAAAAAGTCAGATAGAAATGAATGGCGGGCAGTTTGCAAAGTGAAATCCAAACTATACCCCGAGTATGATCAGTTACAAGAAGATGAGTTAGCTGAAGACAGTGATTACTATCAATCAGATGATGTCTGTGACTTCGCTTATGGTCACGATGTTGCGCATGATATGTATGTCATATCTCCATTGGCTGATGAAACATTCATAGAGGAATGTGATCCAAATGATGTACCAAGTGGATGGGCAAACAATGAAGAAGAAGAAGAAGAAGAAGAAGAAGAAGAAGAAGAAGAAGAAAGTCAAACTAGTGACGAGGAAGAATTCTCAAGCTAGTGAGCAAAATCTTATACTACAAACCTCTATTTAAATGCATTGTAATACTTGATGTGAGTTGTATTGCAATACTTGGTGTGAATGATTAAAAATTTTATTTCAATGTATTGTAATACTTGATACGAATGATTCGAATGCATTGTAATACTTGATGTGAATGATTTCAATTATCTGAATGTATTATAATTTATGCAATTAACGAATGATTTGAATTAGTGCAATACTTGATGTCAATGATTTGAATTATTTGAATGCATTGCAATGCTTGATGTGAATGACTTGAATGCATTGTAATACTTGATGTGAATTATTTGAATGTATTATATGACATATGTTATTTGTTAGAATATGGTTCGTGGAGGTTATAGTGGTCGCTCATCCAGTAGTAGCCAGGCTCAACCTTCATCTTCACGGGCTCCTGTGATAGGTATATCATATAACTAATTAGATGCTTGATTAGTTCAAATGCACATTCTGAGAACTTGGTGTGTATTTTTTTACAGATGATGTTGCGCCTGTACACGACCCACCTACACCAGTTGATCGCACAAGTCAACAGCCAACACAGGAAACAGGGTCTTCTCAGGCTGGCACAAGAAGACTCATTCGAATAGTGTATATCGATAATCGACCGTAAGTATTTTGTTTTCAATTATTGCATATCTTTTAAATATTTTATATTGATATTTACTGTGTAACAATTCATGTGCAGCACGAGGTTTGAGCCACAAGAAGTAGTATGGGAGATTAGGAATTCACTTCTTCAACATCTACCAGGACCAGTTGCTCAATGGAAAGAGTACCCAAAGGAGGTATTAGACAGATTGTGGTCCTCATTCATGGTATACAGTTGTTCCTCATAGTTAATGTGTTTCATATTTAATTTATTTAAGCAATGTCTACTAACTTTCTGAAAATATTTGTAGGCTTCGAATCGCTTTGCAACTACGGTGGAAGAAAATGATGCAAGGAAGGTGTGGCAGAAGGTGGCTGCCAATCGATTTGCAGACATGCTGCACACTATGAAGACTGCAGCAAAAAAAGCATCTGGCGTAGTAGATGATCCATTACTGTGGAAGGGCCATGGTCCTATTACTATCAGGAGAGATTACTGGGATGAAATGTGCGATATGTGGGCGGGAGATGCATTTAAAAATCGCTCTGCGAAGGCTTCACAAAATCGATCGAAGATGCCCGAAGCCCATCTACACACAGGTGGATCTAAGACATTTGGGAGCCACCTAAAGAAAATGGTAACTCATCAATATATAATATTAATTTTATAAGTATTGTTGCAAATTTGTGTACTAAATCTTTTGTCATTTAACTTCGCAGGAAGCAGAAAAAGGAGGCAGTGTACCATATAAGGATGTGTTTGTAGAAACACATAAACGGAAGACCACGGGAGTCTTCGTATCAGAGAAGGCGAGAACGACAACGGTATGTATTAATTCTATTAATAATCATTGCAATATATATGCAAGTCATCATAATGTTATCATTAATTATTAATGAATACTTTAAACATTATTTTGTAGGAGGCATATGAGCAACAAATGGTAGAGCGATATGGCGAAGACGCTACTCAGCATCCATCATTTGATCCTACAGCATGGGTGACTGCAGCAGGTGAACCCAAAAAAGGTCGCGTGTTCGAGTTTGGGAGTAATATGAACACTTCACCAGTTATTGGTTCTTCCAGTTACGGCTCACCAACTTCTTGCGCCGACATAAGCTCCAAGCAGCCGACTATTCTTTCCGGTGATGATGTACGCGAGATCATTAATGAATCACTGAATAACTACTTCCAATACACCGTCGCCCCCTTTCTCCGAAATGAGATCAAGGCCGTTGTTCAGGATAGGGGATCTTCGATTCCAGGTCCCTCTCAGGTATAATCACATATATAGTTTTTTTGACTGTCTTAAAGCACATCTGAGCATGGTAGAATCACATATAGAGTTTTTCTAGATGCCTTAGAACACATATGAACATGCTATAATCACATATTCAATTTTTTTACTGCCTTAGCACACATATGAGCATGATAGAATCACACACATATATATATATATATATATATATATATATATATATATTTAACTTTTTGTCTGTCTTAGAGCACATATGAGCATGATAGAATCACATATAAAGTTTTTTTTATTGCATTAGAACACATAAGCATGCTATAATCACATATTCAGTTTTTTTACTGCCTAAGAACACATATGAGCATATTATAATCACATATTCTGTTTTTTGACTGCCTTAGCACACATATGAACATGCTATAATAACATATAGAGTTTTTTAACTGCCTTAGAACACATATGAACATGTTATATATCATTTATGATAGAATCACATATAAAAATTTTGGCTTTGCCTGCCTTAGAGCACATATGAGCATGCTATATTCACATATTCAATTTTTTTACTGCCTTAGCACACATACGAGCATGATCGAATCACATATATAGTTTTTTGCCTGCCTTAAAGCACATCTGAGCATGGTAGAATCACATATAGAGTTTTTTTATATGCCTTAGAACACATATGAACATGCTATAATCACATATTCAATTTTTTGACTGCCTTAGCACACATATGAGCATGATAGAATCACATATAGAGTTTTTTTATTGCCTTAGATCACACATGAGCACATGATAGAATCACATATAGTGTGTAATTTATTTCATTATATTTTGTTTATCAATACTGACTGTTCTTTTCTTGTGTAGGCTGCTAGCGATAATCAGGGTAGTGGAGCTGAAGGGACAGATAAAGACAATGAACAAGAAGACGCACAAAATCTTGGCGATGATTAGAGGACTGTGTTGAAGAAGTTCTATTTTTTTTATTTTTCCTAATTGTAATTGTTGAATTGTAAATAATTAAACTTCTTAGTTTTAAGGTGGAACGATTAATTATTATAGATACTTGTTATATGAATTTTTTTGTGTGGTTTGTTTTTTATTTACAGGAAATATAAATTGTACAGGAAATATAAATTGTACAGTTCTCGGTAATTAATTTTTAAATAATTTTTTTTTTATTTTATTTTGTTTTTGCGACGGATTAGCGACGGATGATTCCGTCGCTATTCATATTAATCTAGCGACGGCTTAGCGACGGAATTAAATCCGTCGCCACGCCGTGGTCGCCGTTTAGTACCGGCGGATTGGCGACGGAATATAGCGCTCGTTATTCCGTCCCAATTAGCGACGGACTTGGCGACGAAATTATTCTGTCGCCAGTTAGCGTCGAAATATTCGCGACGTAAGCATATTGTCGCCGCGTTGTCGCTAATCCGTCGCTAACATGGTTAGCGACGGATTAGCGACGGAATGTGGTCGTCGCTAATCTACTGCTTTGTTGTGGTGTTTCTTTGTTTTGTACTTAGCTTTAAGGATGAAAAGAACATGTGTCTTAAGTTGTTCCTCTTTTTGGTATTTTGGCCTAGGGGTGGAGATGAAAAACATTTATTATATATTTTTTGACATGCTGAAGTTTTTGATGGTTCATATTATATTATGTGTATGCAAGAGTTAATGCAAAGCAATTTATACATGCTTTCTTTGCTATAAAAATGTATGTATATACTCGTTTGGTTGCAATGTTTGGTTTAATTAATACAATAAGCATTGTCATGATAACTTGATTTATTTTATATTTGATGAACAATTATGTTCTCTCTCACAGAAAAATGAGATATGAAGATAAAGACGTTTTACTAGTATCATTATTATGGATTATAATGGTATTTCTCTTTGTGAATTACTACAAAAAATATTGTATGAAAATTATTGTCCATGATTCCATTCATAAGGGAGTGGATGTTGTATGATACTTGATGTATAAAAATCATCAAAATTGCTTTGATTTATTACGCATGGAGCGTGAGACATTTCAAGAATTATGTAATATATATTATGAAAAAAGACTTTGTTACATGATCGACGATATGTAATAGTCGAAGAACAAGTTGTCATTTTCTTGTTAACATTAGGACATAATGAATGCAATTAAATTATTCAATATGTATTTTAGCATTATGGTGAAATTATTAACGAGTATTTCAATAAAAGTATTAGATGTAATTTGTGCACTTGGACCAAAGTATATTCAAATGCTAAGAAATAGACTTCCACAAAAGACAAGTGGCAACCCTCGGTTCTACCCATGTTTCAAAATAAACAAAATTTTTGTGTAATTCATAATAATTATAGGTGTAAAATAATAGTCTTATTTTGCAAGATTGCATTGGTGCTATTGACGAGACTCATATGCTTGTATGTGTAACAATAAAAGAACAAGCCCAATTTTACAATCGAAAGAACCAACTCTTACGAAATGTGATGGCTGAAGTAGGCTTTGATCTAAAGTTTCACTATGTATTGGTCAGATGGGAGGGTTCAACATTTGATTCAAGAATTTTGTATGATGCACTTGATAGAAGAGATTCAAATTTAATAAAGGTCCTTTTTTATGTTTTTGTTGATACATTGACATGCTTATTTATATGTTTTCATATGTATAGGAAAGTACTACCTTGTAGATGCATGTTATCATATTATAATTGGATTTCTAGCACAATTTAGAAAAAAATTGATACAATTTGCAAGAGTACACAAATGATGAAGACCATCCACCAAAAAAGGAGAAAAAAATCAATTAATGACATTTATCGTTAAGGAATGTTGCTGAGTACATATTTGGTTTATTGAAAGCTAGTTTTTCTATGCTTACAACACTTCAATGATACAAGTATGAAACACAAATAAATAATTTGCTTGCAATGTGAGTGCTTCACAATTTTATTTTGGAGCAAAACCCAAATGCTGACCAGTTTGAACTAGATGATGTCACAACAAAAACTTAATTCATCATCCTGATGAAAAAACTAAATTGAAGTTATCTCTCAAAGTATCGAGTGAGGAAGCAACAAAGTTTTTTGTCTACGAATTGCAAACATGATTTGGAGAGATTATCGCTGTCTTAGGAGAGATTATCACCGTCTTATGGTTATTTAATTTATAAGAAACTATGGTTGTAATGCTAAGACTATGAATGTTAAATTTCTATACTTTTGAGTTTGTATAACTATTTTATTTGAACACTATTGATGTTGAATTTCTTTGGTCGTAATGTTTGGACTATGTGTTATGATTGTAATGCTAAGATTATGGATGCTTACAATTATATTGCAAAGAATGGTCTTGTTATAAATATACTGCTTCTAAAAATGATATTGGCAGGCTTGCTAGGTTATGCAGTCCTTTTTTGAATGATAGGCTACAAATGTTCATACTTGTATATAAAATTCAAGTACATATGTTTTTTTCATATCACTTTAGGAATATCTATAACCTATAACCTGTGTGTGTGGTGGACAAACCAATCTTTTCTATTCAGTTCCATTGTGTGTGTAAGGTGGATAGATCAACTTATTAACTCTTAAATGTTGCAACATGTACGTGATGAGTTTGATGGATGTTTGCTAATATATATGTTTTTCAAATATTTACAGGTGAGAAAGTTTCCAACCTTATTTTTATTTTTTATTTTTTGATAGGCAAGACAGGGTTAGGCAGACCCCTACTAGTTATACAACCATACCAATGGGATTTGAACTTGCAATGTCCGAACACAAGGTGGCGTGCACTCACTACTCCTACGACAATCGGCGCAAGCAAAAATTTTCTCAAACTTTTCCAGCTTTTTTTTCTCATGATAGACAACAAGCAAAAAAAATTCTTTTGGAAAACTTATTATAGGCAATTTTTTTTTCCTATGAGATGTTTTCTTGCTTCTAAACATGCCCTAAGTGATATTCTTTAGTTTTATATTTGCCCATTTGTAGGGTTGGAAACTAGGCCTGCCCTCTTGGGGCTCTTTAGTGCCCGATTGGCCCAAACCAAACTTATCCTTGGTCAAGTCGAGTTAAGACCAGGCCATATCTCATTGGGCCAAGCTACAAGTAGGTTGGGTTGGACCCTTTAAGTTGGTAAGGTTGAGCCAAGCTTTGTTGGGTTACCTGTCTATACTTACCTCAACACAAATCAGTTTGCCAGTCGGAATGGGTCAAGCTCCACTCTTATTGAGATGCGACCCAAGTCCAATCCATCTCGATTTGGGTGCCCAACTATGATCTGGTATCAGGCCCAATGTCCACACCTAGTCATTAGCATATCTAACTAGAGAAGGATATCCCTTGCTGGGCTACAAACAAATATGGCTAACCTCAACCTTTAAAACTAAAATAAAATAATGGAGGAACTGACTATATTGCCCCTCAACTTCTTAATAAATTTTCATGCTCTATAAATAGGGTTGGGAAACAAGATGTGCTGCTCATTTCTTAGCTTATGTTTGGCTTGTAAAGAACTCATGCAAACTCATAAAATAAGCTCGACAAAGAATAAGGAGTAATGGGTCGGTACTAAACCCATTTGGTGCTAAACCACATCCTAAATAGTTTTTTTTCATTTTATTTGTAAATTCTGACCGTACAGATGTGATCTATGTACTTGATTTTATAGGGATCAGCTCTTGAAGCTTTTGATTCCAACACATGGGTGGGTTTTTATAAAGTTCAAAAAAATCAACCGTCAAAAATCTTTATAAATTTTTGAAGCTCCAAACATCATTGTTTTCATCAAAAACACATGATCCAGGTGTGGATTCTTATTAAATCGACCATGCCGAACACATTTATAGGGCTGGAAGCGCATAAAAAGCACTGGAGAGGCTGAAAACCCTATTTGCACATGGTTTAGCACCAATTGAGTTTAGCACAGACCCATTAACTAGTTCGAGCTTGTAAGGTAGTAAACAATATATTTTGGGCATAATTATATTATATAGTATATGTAAAATGATTGACCATTTGGTTTGTAAAATAGGTATAGTGGTAAAATCTTATTACTTTAACTCTAAAACAATGTATTTTCTTGTAATCCTATTTCTTTCAGCGCTAAAATGATATATTTTTTTCTATAAATAAACCAACTCAAACTCAGCTTGGCTCACCATAAGAATGAGCCAAGCTCAACACTTCAAGCTTGACTCATTTACCAGCCCTAACTATAAGAGGTGCATTGATTTTAGTTATAGTAGTATATTCAATATATCACAACAACTTTGAATTGGTTAGTACAGTATGCCACAAGAATGCTTCAATTACTACCACATTTTATTCCCTTATATGCTTGGAAGTTACACAAGAATAGTGTACCAAACCATGCCTCATATCATATGTGTCCATTTGACATAATTGATATGTATATAGTCACTAGAATATGAGAACTAAAAATATGGGCATTTCCAACACTTTTTTTTCAAATTCATCCATATGGATGTGCTTTGCATGGTGAATTTGCTAGGAGTCAACTATTGGATTGTGTATTTTCGATAAAAAATTATGATTTTTAAATGTTTGAATATTTATAAAAATTATGAGCCATTGATTTTAAAGCTTCAAAAAATCTCTTTTATGCATCAAAATCGGATTATTCAAGAGCGGATTCTTCTAAAACCAAACATGTAGATCACATCCATATAGCTAAATTCAAGAGAAAAAAACAAAAAATTATAAAAATCGTGGTTCACACATTAGTTTTCACATCTCCAGTTCTCATATTCTAGTGACTCTCTCTCTCTCTCTCTCTCTCTCTCTCTCTCTCTCTCTCTCTGTATATATTTATATATTTGTTTTTTACGAGAAGGAAAAGATTGACTTTTTTGGATGTGATAGAATTTGCATAACTACAATGTGTTTGTTTATTATGTCTTATTCAATATAATATCCTGGTACCCTGCTCCAACCTCCCTGTCACTTCAGCCTTAGAACAATTCCCACACACACTCTAAGGCTCTATTTGGGAGTCGCTGCCGAAAGCGAAGATGGGGATTTTAGAATTTTTTGCTCATCTCCACTGATTAGTTTGGTGTAATTGAAAGGGGAAATCAGAGCAAAGTTGGGACACTCCCTTTGTTCAATTTGGCAAAGTTCAACAACATCCTTCCGAGGATGTTGTGAATCCCAGTCCCATCTCCACCGACCCATCATGGTTCTCATCTCCATTCCTATATCCCTCTCAACTCCAGCTCCCAAACAAAGCCTATGTATCAAATTCTTCACACCCTTTAATTTAAAATCCAAAAGCTGCAAGATTTGGGTACACTATCATTTTTCAATTTTCCAAACTAGTTGGTGAAATTCAATTTTTCTCTATCCCAAACCAAAAGCATATATTTCAATCAAATGAGCTAGCTCAAATCCAACTTAGAACTCATGAGTCATGATGAGCTACTCTGGCTTCAATCAAGCTCAAAACAAGAGAGGCTTAATCTTGAGCACATGTACTATGACAAGGTAAGGGGCCCAAATAATGATGGAGGGTGATCATGTGATTCTAGTGTTGCAAATGGGTCAAATTCGGGATGGGGTTTTTGCAAATTTTGGTTGTTTTGGATTGGATTCGATTGGACTCCCCCAAAGTATTGTGTGGTTTCAAAATCCGAACGGTTTACGTCCTTGGATGATGCAGCAGCACAATTACATTGCTCATGATCCTCCCTCCACAAACACCCAAAAATATAGACCGGTTCTAATTTATACATATTTGGACCAATGTTGTCAAAATCAGCATGGGGTTTGGATCGATCTTTAAAACGATTTAGAGAATCTGTTGATTCAGACTCTGACTGAATCGAGTTGAATCAATCAAGTTGTCACCATTAGATGTAGAGGTGTCAATGGGTCGGGTTTACCCGGATCCAACCCGAACCACCACCTATAGTGTCCAGGTATGGTGATAAATAATAAGACTCAATTAAGTCATGGGTCTAGACCCGAAAGTCCGCTTAATACATGGACACAGGTATAGTTTGTGAAATTTTATACCAAACCCAGACCTAGACCCGACCCAAGTTTCGATTAAGACCCGCACTTTTTCTTATCTTATGTTCGGCTTGTAAAGAACTCGTTCAAACTCATAAAATAAGCTTGACAAACTTAATATGAACAATAAGTACTCAATTCTTGACAACTCATAAAATAAGCTTGTTAGGTAATAAACATTATATTTTGGGCATAATTATATTATATAGTATATGTAAAATGATTAACCATTTTATTACTTCTAACTCTAAAACAATGCATTTTCTTGTAATCCTATTTCTTTCAGCTCTAAAATAATGTATTTTTTCTATAAATAAGCCAACTCGAACTCACCTTGGCTTTCCATAAGAATGAGCCAAGCTTGAACACTTCAAGCTCGTTCACCAACCCTAACTATAAGAGGTGCATCGATTTTAGTTATAATAGTATATTCAATATATCACAATAGTTATAAATTGGTTAGTAAAGTATGCCACAAGAATGCTTCAATTACTACCACATTCTATTCCCTTATATGGTTGGAAGTTACACAAGAATAGTGTACCAAACCATGCCTCATGTCATGTGTGTCCATTTGATATAGTTGATATATATAGTCACTAGAATATGAGAACTAACTATATAGGCATTTTCAACATTTTTTTTGCAAATTCATCCATATGGATGTGCTTGACATGGTGAATTTGCTAGGAATCAATGATTGGATTGTGTATTTTTGATGAAAAAAATGTGAGTTTTGAATGCTTGAATATTTATGAAAATTATAAGCCATTTATTTTAAAGCCTTAAAAAATCTTGTTTATGCATCAAAATTGGATGATTCAAGAGCGGGCTTTTATAAAACCAAACATGTAGATCACATCCATACAACTAGATTCAAGAGAAACAAACAAAAAATCCATAAAAATTGTGATTGACACATTAGTTTTCATATCTCCAGTTCTCATAGTCTCTCTCTCTCTCTCTCTCTCTCTCTCTCTATATATATATATATATATATATATATATATATATATATATATATATATGTTTTTTTATAAGAAGGGAAAGACTGACTTTTTTGGATGTGATAGAATTTGCTTAACTATAATGTGCATGTTTATCGTGTCTTGTTCAATATAAAACCTTGGTACCCCCACTCCGGCCTCCCTATCACTTCAGCCTTAGAACCACTCCCACGCACACTCTAAGGCTCTATTTGGGAGTCAT
Source organism: Nuphar pumila (assembly GCF_984573655.1). Lineage (NCBI taxonomy): Eukaryota > Viridiplantae > Streptophyta > Magnoliopsida > Nymphaeales > Nymphaeaceae > Nuphar > Nuphar pumila. Next base: position 28,650,249 of record NC_143252.1, on the reverse strand, counting down.
TGTCGAAAGCGGAGATGGAGGTTTCAGGATTTTTTTCTCATCTCTTCTGATTAGTTTGGCGTAATTGGAATATTTGGGTATACTTTCATTTTTTATTTTTCCAAACTAGTTGGTGAAATTCATTTTTTCTCTATCCCTAACCAAAAGCATATATTTCAATCAAATAAGCTAGCTCAAACCCAACTTGGAACTCATGAGTCATGATGAGCTATTGTGGCTTCAATCAAGCTAAAAAACAAAGAAGCTTGATCTTGAGCACATGTGCTAAGAAAAGGTAATAAGGTGATACTAGTGTTGCAAGTGGGTCAAATTCAATATGGGCTTTTTGCAAATTTTGATGTTTTGGATCTGATTCAATTGGCCTCTCCCAATGTATTTTGTGGTCCAAAATTCAAACCATTTACATCCTTGGATAATGCAGCAACACACTAAGAGTGTGCAATAATTTCTCATGATCCTCGTTGTGGCACCTGCGAATTTTGTTTATTTTAACTTTTAAATTCATGCAAAATTCAAGTTAAATTCAGGCAAAATTTAAGAGTTTAAGTTAAACTAAGATCCTAGTTAGGTCTATTACAAACCATAGATTTCGTAGGAGATCAGATTTAGTGATTTTGGTTATGGGTTGGTTCAAAAAATATAATTTTTAAAATTGATCGGCCTCTATTTTGGTTTTTTCAACTTAGATAAGGTTCAAAATTTTGTTGTTTAAAATTGATCGGGCTGCATTTTGGATCTAACACAACTAGATTGGATATAATTAATGACATTTTGATCAAAATAGGGATGGATTGGGTTTGATATAACTCAAGATATTTTTGGATCCAATCTCATAGGATTGGACACAGGGTTGGATGCTCCAAACAACGTCATTATTGTTTCGATAGAAATTTCAGTTAATCTATGGCTTACCTATTAGATCAACATTGACATTTCTCATTTCGAGGGCATCAAAATTGACTATCTACATGCCCAAATTGGTGTTGATTTAAGTGTTTTATCATCGACCGAAGTTAATGCCTAATTGTAGGTCAAAAATCAATATTTTTTGGTGTCAGCTAAATTTTCTTGTTGATTCATGTGCGTATGATTAAATCTAAGACCACCACGATGATCTATGTTTCAAGGGCTATCAAATCAACTACTTAAACATTGAATTCTAATAGATCTTTGGATTTATAGGCCTCCCAAAATGTTACCATGCCACTGAAGTTCAAGCCAGGGTAAAAATACTTCACATTTCTTCTCTACCTTAGTTAATTTCAAAATTTAATAAGTTAGGATATATAATTTATTTATTTATTTTATTAATAAAGAAAATTAATATATATTAACCTTTTATAATAGAGATGAGACTTCTGCCTAAGCCCATTTATAAGTAGAGGCCCTCATAAGAAGGATAAACAAGGTTAGTTCTCCCTCCCTCTCTTATTCTCATTAAAATTTTCTAATATTTCTCTCTATCATCATCTTCTTCTTCTTTAAAGCTTTTCCAGCAGCCATTGAAGTTGCTCCAAGGTGCTAAGATGAAAAATAAAGGTATTGGTAATTATGAAAATACCTTTCAGGTAGGATTCATCCTACTTGTGGCATAGATCGAATGCAAACACATAAACTATGCATCGTGAATCATATATGGAATAAGTTTAAAAAAGGTTTTAAAAGTGTTTTTAATTCAATATCATACTTTGAAACAGATTTACAAAATTGTTTTTGGTAAAGTTATAACCAGAATGATGTGCATGTGGAGGAAAAAACATTGGTATTGTTGCGAGAAGCGCATTTTCAGTAGATCAATTACTGGTCAACCCAGCTTTGCCAAATCTAGTAGGAAAAGTGTGTGAGCTATGCGCTAGCCTTGCACACTTTGTTTCTGAGTGTCCGACAACACCACTCTATCCTGAATTCGTTTAGGAGCAAGTGAATATTGCCCAAGGTTTCGTCAGATCGGCGCACAATCTTTATGCACCCACCTATAACCCGGGATGATGAAAGCATCCCAACTTTGCGTGGAGAAATCCATAAGAGCCACCCCACATATCTCCTCAGACATAGCACAAACAGGGTAACCTTTCACAAGGTTACCCGCGACCCACATTCCCTCAGGCCCCTCCCAACTTAGCTTGCCTTCTCCTCAAGAGCCCACATCGAGCCCATCTTTTCAGAAGAAGCTGCTCGAGGCATTTTCTGACATTAAGGCCAATCTTTGTTCCCACACACAGTCAATAGCAAAGATAGAGACTCAGATGGGACAATTGGGAAAGGCCTTGAGCAGGCGAAGCGAGGAAAGCCTCCCTAGTCAGTCTGTTGTCAACCTGAAGGGGAAGGAACCAATGTATCAAAACCTGTACCTCACAGAGTCCCACCAAGAGCAGGTCAACTCTATTATGACTCTTTGGAGTGGAAAGACATTTCACCCTACTCAGGAGTCGACTGGCGAGCCCAATGCCACACCTATTGACCAGTCAATCTCCTCCACTAGGACCAAGCAACGCCCATGGCTTGTGCCTTCTTCGTATATCCCTCGAGCCCCTTTTCCGCAGGACTTAGAAAAATTGATTGCTTTTGGCAAGCAAGGGGTGTGCATGCATGAGATGCTTGACATGTTCAAGCAGGTTCACATAAACATCCACTTGCTTGACGTCATCCAACAAGTGCCTTCTTATGCAAAGTTCCTCAAAGAACTTTGTACGCAGAAGAAAAAATTGAGGTCGTTGCCTAAGATGATCTTCTTGACTGAGCATGTGAGTTTCGTGTTTAGGCACCAAGCCTCACCCAAGTTCAAGGATCCTGGGGCACCGATCATCTCGTGTGTTGTAGAGAACATGACTATCGAGCGTGCATTGCTCAATCTTGGAGGAAGTGTGAATATTTTGCCGGGTTCCCTGTATGACACTTTTGAGATTGGAGATCTGAAGCCCACGACGACTGCCTTGCAGTTGGCTGACAGGTCTACCAAGCGTTTGTGAGAATTCTTGAAAAATGTGTTAGTTAAAGTCGAGGGCTTCTACTTCGCTGTCAATTTTCTTGTTCTGGACATCGAGGGCACTAATGTCACTCACCAGATCTCCATTATTCTGGGTAGACCATTCTTGGTTGCTGCCCACGCTCGTATCGATTGTCATAATAGAGAGATGGAGGTTTCTTTCGGCAACAAGCGTGTGCAATTATATATCTTTGATGTTGCCATGAGTGACAGGAAATGACGAATGCTTCCACATGATAGATATCACAGGAAAGCAATCCAATCCGCAGTTGGATGTGTGTTGTTCGGTTTATGACTCTCTATCTTTTGAGAATAGCCTCCATATGGAGACTAATCTTGTTCTTTCTGTTAGTTTAGAGAGTCATCATAGGATCCAGAGGGGTAGAGTTGGAAGAAACATAGTACGCAGTGTCACAAATGACACTCTTTTCTTGAGAGCCCCTGATTGAGCATAACTTCACGTTCATTGATCTCCTGGACGATGAAGGGTCACCAGAGATCCGTCTGGCTGAAGATGTAAAACCTAGCTCTTTACGGGAGACAAACCATATTTGTGATTTACCAGTAGTAGCTTTAATAGTTTTTCTGTTTTTAGGTAGTTTTTCTTCATGAGCGTGAATGTCAGATTATGTATGCATTGCATTTTTGGTATATTTTTATGAGTTGTATAATATTGAGATAGGTAGAATCTATGCAGATTCATTCATATGCTGTATCAGGTAAGGTTTCATAGTGCAGATTAGGTGACTTCTACTACTTTTCTCCTAGTTATTTTTGTTCTCATATGCATTCACTCAGTTTCATGCAAGCATGGGAGAGTGCCACTGAGGACAGTGGCATTCAAGCATGGGGGAAGGTATAGTTGCACACCCAATTTTTTTTTGTCTTTGTACTTGCACTTTTGATGACAACTTATAAAAATTAAGCTTTTAAGGAATGAGTTTGACCTTATATGAATGCTTTATAAAATATAATGTTTTTAGAGAATTTTTAAGCCCCACAAAAAAATTTCTGACATTGTTCTAGAAAACCATGGTTATTTATGTGGATTTCAAAGAAATAATTATAGATGCATGTTAGAGTTTATTTTGGATCATAAGTATGAATATGCACAGTTTTATTTTAAAAAAACTAAGAAAATAAACAATATTGCATTCATGAGCTCAAAAAGTGAAGAGCGCATACGTTTAGTTGTTTGGTATCTTCGTATTCCCTAATAGCTGTGCTTAGACACAAGTTAAAGTGTTTGATTTCCATGTTGAAAATGATAATGAAGGAAATTACTTCTTTGTCTAAGTTGATATCTGTGACCTATTTTGTTCGAGCAAGTAGTGCTTGAGGGGTGTTTACACCTGGTGCCCTAAAGTCATCTGGCTCGAGAGTCACTGGCCTGAAAGCCCGTTATATACACTTTATAGAGAGCCTAATAAATGTTGACATTGCACATGATAGAGAAGCAGACTATACGTAAAACTATAAAAATTGAAGGTCTAGTGACTTGAGCGATTAAGTCTGAGGGGTACTTAGTATTTGGTGCCCTAAGGTCGTCTCGCATGGGAGTCACTGACCCAAAGCTCGTTACACGAGTCACGAAAACTGAAAATTTGATATATTGCTCAATAAAAGAAAAAAAATGTGAAAAAAATTAAAAATCAAGAAAAAAAAAGAAAAGAACCTAAAAGAGAAAAGTTCACTGCTTAGAATCAAATAGTGAGAAAACCTGTGCAGAAAACATACGAGGAGGATAAGTAAATAATGACATGTATATATTTGATTTTCTGAGAATAAAGCATATATGATTATGATATTTAGAAAAGTGAAAAAAATAGTTTCTCTATGGTGGTCTGTAAAAGATTCTAATCATGTTTTGATAATGTAATGGTACGAAATATTGGTGAAAGCGAAATCCTTAGCTGCCTAATGGTTTTTGAAGTTTATTATTTTATGCATACATGACAGAGATGTTTGTGGGTAGCATCACTGCAAACCCTCACGAGACCTTACTCATCCACTGGGATAACCCAGGGGTTTAAAGGACTTGTTGCATATGCTAAATGCAATCATGATTCCTAGGAAAGTGAGTTAGGTTTTTGTCATGATTAGTTTGTTATTTTTGCTTTTTGCTTCAGTTTGCTCAAGGACTAGCAAACGATAAGCATGAAAAATTTTCATCATGCATAATATTTACATTTTATTCATACTATTTTATGCATGATCTAGAGAAAAATTATATTAAAAACTTATTTTTATCGTTAGTTTTGAGAAACCACATCGAAATAAAAAATACAAGAAAATCGTCAATTTCAAAGCTTGCCCTGCATTTTTTAGTGTTTGATCTAATTTAGGAATTTTTAATTTGTAGTTTAATTAGATTAGGAGAGTAGTTACTAATTTTAATTAGTTTAAAAAAACCACTTTTGAAAAACACAATTTTGAGAAAGACTTGTTTTAAAATTTCTGATTTTTTTTGGACTTCCATAGAAAATATGTTTTAACCTAATTTTTATTATAAATAGAACTTTTTCAGCCACGGAAGTTGTTTTTACCTCTTGAAAAAAATGCAGCCTCTTCTCCCCTCTCTCTTCTCTTCTCTTCTTCCTCCTCCTCAATCCCAATCGGTTCTCCCCCGTTCTCTTCTTTTCTCTTTCGAATTCATCTTACTTGTAATGTATCTCTGTCGCAGGTTCTTCTTGCCTTACTCGATGGAGGCACGTGCTGATCGAAGGTAAAAACCATCTTCTTCTCAACCTCTCTATCGGATGCGGATCATATGGTTTGTATCTTCTCCCCCATCTTCGTAGATTTTTAGGTTCATCGCATGCATATTTTTTACATTCTGCGTGAGCATTGCATAAAACATATTTTTTCTTTGCTGTCATTGCATCCAAGTAGATTATTTCTTTTCAGCCTTTGCATCGTAGTTAGATATGTTCAATTTCATGATGTTTGTTTTCCGAATAGTTTTAATTTTGATATCATAGTCGTTTAATATTTTTTTTGTTAAGTACGCATGACGTCAAACTGCAATGTCGTTTTAATTTTTTAGTCGGTTTAGATCACTGGACATTTAATTTTTTGACTCAATCATTTTTAAGCTCTGCATTTTATTCTTTATTCATCCACTGCAAATCACGGTTCAAGTTATTATAAAAATCACTGCGTACATCACAACGACAGTATTGAATGTTGAGAAAAAAATTTGTGAAGCCACACGGTCAAATCACGCAGTGCGTGTGTATTTATGCAATTTGCATCCCTACACAAAATTTATTTAGCGTATGACGTTAGTTAAGCCGTTTGAGCCTTATTTGTCTCTTTCTGTTATCATTTAGCATCATGTTTTATTGATTTTGTTTGTTGTTTGATGTTATGTTCATTTAGTTTGTTTTATTTACTTATTAGTCTTTGTATTGCTGATTAGGTTAACGTCCTTTCTTTAGATCTTTTCCATCAATTAGCATTATTACGTATTAGTTAGCAATTGCGTGTTTTAATTGTGTTTGATTTAGTTATTTTTGTTTCATCATGATTATTAGTATGTTGCTTATTATATTAACTGTTTTGAACGCAGGAGTTAGTTTATGTGTTCAGATATTTATTTCATTAGACGTTGAGTACATAGTTTGCTTCTATTATTTCATTTGAGTACTGAATAACGTAGGTTAATTATTATGTTAGTTTCAATTTTAGTTATTGATTCTGAAAAAATGGTACAACACAGTCTCTGTTAGATTAATTTAGTTGTTTTCCTTTTAGTTGTTACATTAATTAGATTCTTAAATGTTAGTTTTGCTATTTTGTCATTTAGTGTTAGTTTGCTATTAGTTAGTTCATAGTTAGTTACATGATACAAGTTTATTCTATGTTAGTTTAATTCTTATTTTTGTGATTTTTCATTGAAACTAACATTGAATTTCTGTGAGTTTTTGTGTTTCATTTTGTGTTTTGTGATTTTTGCAGGGAAGCATCGTACTTGCGGTGAGCTACATTCTGAGCCCCTGAAGTGCCCTCCGAGGTCCCTTCAGGCCGTCAAAGAGCCCTCAGAAAGCCATTTATCAAATCGTACAAAAGTGAACAAAGAGGCAAAGAAGGGACACAAAAGATAAAGAGACTCGAAGCACTGAAGACCTTTTCTCTTCTTTTTAGATTAGGGTTTATTTTATTTTATTCATTTAATTGGGTTTCTAATAAGACCATTATTTTATTGTTTAAAGTCCTCCGCAAAGGGCTGCACTCTCTCCTTATTTACTCAATTAATTAATTTATTTTTTTTGCAATAAAGCGTAGTTTAATTGTGTACTTGAATACAAAGTATTTCTCATTCCCTGAGATTGACCCAGACTCCACCACTCGTGCAAGCCAGTTTTTATTATTTGATGCACGGTTTATATAAATATTTTTATTAAAAAATTATTTTAAAATGCTTTATTGAAAAAGTTGCTTCAGAGCATAGTTGTTCTGACCTGTCAGTACGACTGTTCTAACCAAATGTTTGGAAAGCTCTAAAACCCTAATCAAGACTAATCAAAATAAATTATAAAAAATCTGGGTGAAAGATAACATGTATAACAAGATTCTATAAAAAGGATTTTGTCAAAATATTTTTCTATAAGTCTTAAAAAAATTCTCAAATCAGAATAAATTTTTGTAGTTTACAGGATCTGTCAGATATTTTTCCTGAATAGGGTTTAGTTCCAGAATTTTCTTGATTTTATTATAATGAATTTTGCAGTTTTGTTTCTTGGACTGTGTTATTAAAATAATGGGGCAATTCCACTAAAATGTAGAGAGTTAAATTCAGTTCATGTGTTTTTAGCAGATTTTTCAAAATCGAGTTAACAGGGATCCGAACTGCATAATATGACAAGTGTTGATGCTAGGTTGTATTTTATTTTATTATGGCATGTTTATTGATGCTTAAATGAGATATTAGACTGATATGCATGTTAACTGGATGCATTTCATTATTGATTGTATTGGACATGCCTAAATTTCAATGATTAGCCTACTTTGATTATGTAAATATATATTGATTATATTATTATATTTATTTTATGGTAGAGACTAATCAAAAGTATGCATTGAGTGCCATAAATATTGTTGCATATGAACCTTGAATGTGGTTGCATGTTTGCATTGGTACTATTAACAAGAGAGTTAATTAAGAAATCAAAATAAAATTAATTCTCTTGTAGCTTATTAAGAGAGTAAACTTGGTCATGATGGTTCTGTGGAATATTGGCTTAGCATGGAAGGTTGCTTTTGTTCTTCATCCACAGGACCCGTAACCGAGAGAACTACCATGATTTGTCTGTAGTGTGGTAGGTAAGATTCATGAGAAAAATCTGATATATCGGGTTGCAGGATTTGAAAACTCTCTTTATAAAATTATATTCCCTCTCTGGAGTAGTCACAGTTTGGGCGTAATGCAGGTTAATAAGATACAATTGCTTGGAAACACAAACTTGGGTCGTACCTCCATATGGGAGAATTTATGTTGTACCCACAAACAAATAATAGCAAGTGAAACAAGATTGTGAATTGCATATATATAGAACATGACATGCATCATTTAGTCAATAAAACAATAAGTGAAGATAAGAAGTTATTCGTGTATGAAAGACTCATAACACTAGAATAGTAAGTTCATGCATATTGTATATTTTCATGCATTTGGTAAATGTTCATGCATGTGCATAATTTACTATATTGATGCAAAACTTAGCATAAATGTATGTGCATATAACTGACCTGTTATTTTAATTGTTAGCATGATTTTTATTTTATGGATTGCTAAGATGTGTGTTACATGATTAATATATGAGGTCTTGTTTGAATGTATTATGATATCATGCATTTGTTGCAAGTATGTTATATCCAACCAGACTTTCACGAGTTTGAGTTATTTTTCCAGGAATAGTTTTGAAAATAATAATTATTGTTATCAAAATACTCTGATATGTATTTTAAATTATTGAAACTGAATTAATGTTCACATTTTAATTCAATTATAATGATTGATTGTACTGTAACTCAACCAGAAAGTTTAACAAAAAAAAAGGTTTTTTCGATGTTTTAAAAAAAAAAATTCTCTAAATTTTTTAGGGTTAAAATTTTGGGGTGTTACACTCCCTTCACAAACACACCCAAAAAGATAAATTGGTTCTAATTTATACATATTTAGACCAATGTTGTCAGAATCAACATGGGGTTTGGATCGATCTTCAAAACAATTTAGAGAATCTACTGATTCAGACTCTGATTGAATCGAGCTGAATCAATCAAGTTTTTGCCATCAGATGTAGGGGTGTCAATGGGTCAAGGGTGTAAATGGGTCGGGTTTACCCGAACTACCCTCTATAGGGTCCGGGTATGGTGATAAATAATAAGACCCAATTAAGACTCGGGTCTGGACCCGAAGGTCTGCTTAATACATGTACTCAAGTATAGTTTGTGAAATTTTATACCAGACCTCGACCCGACCTGAGTTCTATCCGCAAATTTTTAATATAAAAATGATAAAGAATATGGTTTTATCAGGTATGGTTAGGTCTGGTTCATGTAGTTCTTATCGGGTCCGGGTATGGTCATTCTTATAGTGGACTCGATTAGTCATGGGTCTGAACCTGATATCATACCCAAAAATTGGGTCCAAGTTTGGTATTACCTGGGTCTGAACCAAACCCAACCCGTTGACACAACTAATCCGATGACATGTGTCATTGCAACAATAATAATAAAAATATTAAAAAATCTTAAAAAAATTAAAAATAAGTAATCCAAATCGGCCCACTTTAGAATCAATTTTGGGTCGATTAGATCCGATATGTTTATGCCAACATTGATGTGGACCCTTTATCCATACCCGAAAATCAATATTGGATCACCGATACTGTTCGGACCCTCCGACCCCCACATGACCGGTCTTTCAGATACGCCCTTTCGAGCGCGTCGTCCTCTCTCTCTCTCTCTCTCCCTCTCTTTGCCCCCGGGCGCCCTCCCGCCCAGAGATGAAGAACCTGAAGCTCTACGCCGAGTACGGTGCGAAGATCGAGCTGCCGTCCGATGGAGAACGCCTCACTCTCTCGGCCGTCGATTCGGAGCTCAACCGACTGTTCTTCGCTACCTCCGCGAACTCCATCTACGTCCTCAATTTCTCTCCCTCTCAGGTAAGAATCTTCTCCAACACGCCATCCGTTCTTCCCTTTCCCTTTTTACCTTCTTCGCTTCCGTCGTCTGGCCGTGCCGTATCCGTTGCGGGAACTCCCTGCTTGGAATCAATCGTGTTGATCCTCCACGTTTTTTAGGTACTGCAAAGTGTGCAATTTTTATGGTTTTATTTTCCAGCACATAGTTCTGGATTCATGAGTTCCTCATTCGTTGTTCTTTCCGTTCGGCATTGTGATGCGCTTTCCGATAATGTTCGTAAATTCAAATAAATTTCACGGATAATTTGCATCTATCAATTCGCGGTATGCGCTAGTTTTATTTTTAGGGTTCTCGCGTAATTATTTGAAGTACAAGGCGTGAGGATGATGTTAGAAGCACGCTATGCAATTGCTGTTGTTATTATTATCATTAATTTGAAATTAGAGGAGTTACTTGCTCATGATTTAGGTCAGTCATAGGCGCAAGTCGATCTTTCGAGTAACCTGAGTTTGGAAGAATCGATTCATTGTCTGTCACCGTGGGAAAATTCTCATATGTACCGCTTACGTGATTCTAGAAATACTGGATTGTTTGAATGAGCTTCCGTTCTGAACGCAATGTCCATGATTTGATTCATTTGGTGGTTTGGCTCGATAATGAGCTTTGAGCTTGTATTGAACCAAAACTGGCCGAGCTTCGGCAAGGTAAGCTCGGCTTGCTTGGCTCGTTTGCTAGACTTTGAAAGTTCAAGCTGGCCTGCATAGTAGAAAAAGATCCATGGTGGATTGTCTATCTTGAAAGATCTAAGTAACATGAGTACTTCAAAATGCTCAACATACCCGTATCGAAGCTGGTACTTCTGGGTGCTGGTGCTGGGTGTTTTCACACCTAGACAATGTAATATTACAAAATACATTGTATGTTTCGGTACGTTTTCTTTATATTTTAGTGGAACTTTCTATTTCTAGTGTATATATTATATGTGCGTATGTGAGAAACATACACAATTTAGCCGCACTCTTGTGACCCTCTTCTTGGAAAAACTGTGATGTACCAAGCTGCTCCCGTGTCATACCATGTACCAACACCCACACCTATGTGACAGTGAAAGGTCTATTTAGATGTTTCTAGCAATTGCCTAGATTTATGGAGTCCAAAGGCAGTCATGCAAGTTTATCTACTTTTTTCTTTATTGTGTATTTAGTATTTCATGGTTTATATGTAGGAAAGCTATCTCATGTTGTACATGAATTATTTTCATTTCCTTTTATTAATGCACTGACGTTCATATTAGCAGGAAAGTTCGTGGAACCAATTTTGGGTGGCTGATGTGCCCCTCACTCCAATCTTGGAGCCAGATGACTGCATTACGGCTTTGGATTATCTCATGGAGAAGGAAGCACTGATAATGGGAACTTTGGATGGTTTTATATTACTACACCCCGTGGATGGCGATGCAACTGAAGTTGTGGGCAGAGTGGAGGGGGGTGTCAAGAGCATTTCTGCGAGTCCAGATGGTGGCCTTCTTGCTGTGGCAACACGTCTAGGACAATTAATAATTATGAGTCAAGATTGGGATGTTTTATACGAAATCATGCTCGAACCTCCTGCATCAGAACATGTTAGATACTTCCTCATTACATATTTTGTAATACGGATTCCACCAGTTATGCTGTGATTTACTTGTGAACTCTCTTATGAATTTTCTATTGGTTGTGCCTTCTTTTTGTCGCATTGTTCTAAAGGATCACAATTAGGGAGGCCACACATAGGATCTAGAAGTAGCACCTTCAATACACATGCTGCCACGTGTGCAAAGTCAATGGTATTTTGATAAAAAGGTGAAGCAGATTTTGTAAAAACTGCAGTCACACCTTTGGAAGTGGCAGCATATTGTTGGGAGCTTGATTTTTAAATTGAATCTGTTTCCACGTATAATGCTTTGTGTGTCTTTGTGTGCAGGGAATGGATGTAAAGTGTAAATATTCCCATGTAACTGAAGTTCAAGTTTCCTGGCGAGGTGATGGCAAATATTTTGCTACATTAGTTTCTGCAGGGGATTCTTTGTCCTTGAGCCGAATCAGAATTTGGGATCGGGAAACTGGGGCATCACTTTCTTCTTCTGAGTACAAGATCTTTATGGAAGGATCTCTGGATTGGATGCCCAGTGGTGCAAAATTGGTGGCTGCATATAATAGATCAGCTGATCTGAAGTGCCCTTTGATTGTCTGTTTTGAGAGGAATGGGTTGGAGCGAAGCTCATTTAGCACTGATGATGGAGTCAGAACAACAGTTGATATGCTGAAGTGGAGCTGTAGCTCAGAACTTCTTGCTACTTTATCTAGATGTGAAGGACTTGACAGTATAAAAATATGGTCTTTCAGTAATAACCACTGGTACTTAAAACATGAAATGAGACATTCAAAGACAGACCATGTAAAGTTCTGCTGGGACCCGGTGAAGCCTTTACACTTGATTTCCTGGACGCAGGGTGGTAAGTTCAGGAGTATGAATTTTGTGTGGGTGACAGCTGTGACTGAGAACTCAACAGCATTGGTGATTGATAATTTCAATATATTTGTGTCTCCACTTTCTTTGTCACTTCTCCCCCCTCCTCTTTCTCTCTTTAATCTGAAGTTTCAAAGTGCTGTTCAGGATATTGCTGTTTTGTCTAAGAACTCAATGAACCGCCTGGCAGCAGCTTCATCAGATGGCCATTTAAGTATTGTAGAACTTCCAGTATTGGATAGTTGGGAAAATCTAGAAGGTAAAGAATTCACCATTGAGTCTTGTCTTTCTGATACCAGCTTTGGTTCCATTGGACATCTTACATGGCTTGACCGTCATGTTTGTCTTGCAATTGGGCTTTGTGAATCTGGTGAGGGCCATGCTTTTCTTGAACGATCTCCCAGAAATAATGAGGTTTTTTATGAAGAGGACATGAGAAAAGCTTATTGTTATTTTTTGGTGGAAATTGAGTTTATTTGCTCAGAGGATTGTGTGACAGATACAGTGACTTCTTCAGGTTGGCATGCTAAGGTTTCCAAGAGGATACACTTACAAAGGCCAGTCCTTAGTATAGTTCAAAATCCTGTTGAAGAAGGGTCTGCCTTCATTCAATTTGCTGGAGGATCTGTGGTAGAATATACTTTGAAGTCTGGCATGAGAATGTCATCTCCAGATATGAGACAGAAGAACCTAAATTTCTGTGCTGGTTTTCCTACATCATGCCCTTGGATGAATGCTGTTCCTATTTATGATAATGGCATGCTGAAGCCTTTGCTTTTTGGGATGGATGAAAATGGTAGGTTGCATACTTGTAATAGGGTAATCTGTAATGATTGCAGTAGTTTCTCATTTTATTCTAGCAGCACTGGTTTGACACAGCAAGTTTTTACGCATATCATTCTTACTACTAAGCAGGATTTTCTGCATATTATTAGTTTTGAGGATGTACTACATAGAAAGCATGAAGTTGATATTGAAAAATATGCTGGAGATGGTGGAAAAATCAGCAGCAGGGAAAGTAGAGATGCTTTGAAGGTTTGGGAAAGAGGTGCAAGATTGATCGGTGTAATTCATGGAGACGAAGCAGCTGTAATTCTACAGACGCTACGTGGTAGCCTAGAGTGTATTTATCCACGAAAATTGGTTCTCATGTCAATTGTCAATGCATTGGTTCAAGGCCGTTTCAAAGATGCTATGCTTATGGTTAGACGGAACAGGATAGACTACAATATTATTGTTGACTACTGTGGTTGGCCAGCTTTTGTCCAAGTTGCTCCCGAGTTTGTTAAGCAAATAAAAAATCTTAGCCATATCACAGATTTTGTGTGTTCCATAAAAAATGAAAATGTCATGGAGACAATGTACAAGAACTTTGTCAGTCTACCTTCGATTGGGAAGGAAGGCACTAGCATGCATGTGGGGAGATTCAAATGTTCTGAAATAAAAAACAAGGTTTCTTCTGTCTTGCTCTTAATCCGGACGGCCCTTGAAGAACATGTTCCTGAAAGCCCTGCAAGAGAGCTCTGTATATTGACTACACTAGCTCGTAGTGAGCCTCCTGCTTTGGAAGAGGCATTGGAAAGGATAAAAAGGATCCGAGAATCGGAACTATCAGGAACCATCAACAGGAAGGACCCTATGCAGGGCAAATTGTGTCCTTCTGCAGAAGAAGCTCTGAAGCATCTTTTGTGGCTATCAGATTCTGAGGCTGTTTATGAAAGTGCATTGGGATTGTATGATCTCAATCTTGCGGCCATTGTTGCCCTGAACTCTCAGAAGGACCCAAAAGAGTTTCTTCCCTTTCTACAGAAACTAGAGCTGATGCCGCCTGCTGTTATGCGGTACACAATAGATCTTAGGCTGCAGAGGTTTGAAAGTGCTCTTATAAGTATGGTAGCAGTAGGTGAAGATTGTTTTGAGGATTCTTTGTGCCTCATGAAGAAAAATCCTCAACTTTTTCCTTTGGGTCTTCAATTGTTTAGTGATTCTGTCAAGAGGAACCAAGTATTTGAAGCCTGGGGTGATCATCTTGTTGGAGAAGAGTGCTTTGGTGATGCAGCTTCTGCGTACCTGTGCTGTTCTTTGGAGAAAGCTTTGAAGGCCTATCGTTCGTGCAACGATTGGAAAGGTGTGCTTACAGTTGCTGGACTTCTGAACTTTAGCAAAGAGAAGGTTCTGCAATTGGCACATGAGCTCTGTGAGGAACTCCAAGCTCTTGGTAAGCCTGCAGAAGCAGCTAGAATTGCTCTCGAGTATTGCCATGATGTTCATGGTGGGATCACGCATTTCATAACTGCACGCGAATGGGAAGAGGCTCTAAGAATTGGGGTTTTACATGGAAGAGAGGATTTCATATCTGAGGTTAAGAATGCAGCTGCAGAATGTGCAAGCACATTAATATCTGAATATGAAGAAGGAGTGGAGAAAGTGGGGAAGTACTTGGCTCGCTACTTGGCTGTTCGCCAGAGGAGACTGGTTCTTGCTGCCAAACTACAATCAGAGGAAAGATTGGCAAATGATGATGATGATGACAATGCTTCGGAGACCAGCAGTACCTTCAGCGGAATGAGTGCTTACTCTATGGGGTATGACTTTCATATCATGGTTCATTTAGTCTATCTTGCATTCCTTGGTCATTATAGTAATTTATGCTTAACATATCTAGTTGTACAATTTTGAAGCCTTGACTGCTT
Source organism: Nuphar pumila (assembly GCF_984573655.1). Taxonomy (NCBI): domain Eukaryota; kingdom Viridiplantae; phylum Streptophyta; class Magnoliopsida; order Nymphaeales; family Nymphaeaceae; genus Nuphar; species Nuphar pumila. The sequence continues at coordinate 28,634,913 of NC_143252.1, read as the reverse complement.
AGTTGTCGAAAGCGGCGCCGACCCACCACCTGGGCTTATGGGTTTGGGAAGTGGGGCTCTTTTTTCCTGACTAGGCGCCGCCTAGGTTGAGGGCACACATATTTCATTTTTTTTAATTTTGTTGGGCTGAAAAGGGATCAGATATTCGATCCAGATTTGAATCCATGTTTTTAACAGATTCGAATTCAGATTCGACTCACGTCCGACCCGTTTTCACCCCTATTAGGGAAAATATAAAGGTGGATCTCTCTCTCTCTCTCTCGCGTGCGTGCGGGCGGGGGGGGGTCATGGCTGCGAGAAGAACTCTTCCCCCTTTTTGCTCTCTCTCTCTCTGGTCGTGGCTATGAAAAGAAGTCCAGGTATGCTTTTTCTTTTCTTCCTTTTTTTTCTCTTCTTCGTTTCTTCAGTTCTTCCTCCTGCTATTCTTTTCTTTTTACTCTTCTTTTCTTCTTATTCTTCTTTTCCTCATTTTTCCACCATCTTCTTCTTCCTCTTCTTTTCTTTTTCCTTTCCTTTTTTTTTCTTGGTTTTGTTTTCTCCTTTTCTTTTTCTTCCTCCACTAACCTCACGCCCTCTACCCTCTTCCTTTTCATTTTCTTTCATTTTCCCTTCTTCCCTTTTTTTTCTTGTTTTTTCTTCTCTTCTTTTTCTTCCTCCTCTGACCTCACACCCTCCACCCTCTTCTTTTCCTTCCTTTCTCCTCGTTCCTTTTTTCCATTTTTTCCTTCTTTCCTTTTCTTTTTTTCTTTGTTCTTCTCATTTTCTTCGTCTTCTTCTTCCTCTCACCCCTCCACTCGGTTTATATATATATATATAGTCTGTGTTTTCACAGACATATATTATATAATATATAATCTGTGTTTTTCACAAATATATATTATATAATTTATATACAATCTGTTTTTCAGTTATATATATATATATTCAAATTGTTTCAGTTTATGTTCAATGTTATGCAATTATGTTATGCTGAAGTACACACTTATACTTCATTCATAGTCACACTCATATGTGTGTTACTTAAATTTGACAATTTATTGTGATATTTCTACTTTTTTCAACATTTTTTTCTTTTGGTCTCGCCTAGGCTGACTAATCTCGCCTAGGCCCCGACTAGGTCTTTTAGGGGTCTTTCGCCTAGGCTCTGCCTACCACTTTTGACAACTAAGCTTGACTGGCTCTATAAGTGTAAATAGCCCTTCTTTGTGAAGAATCCTTGCAAACAATCAAGTTTTCAAATAACTTGATACTTCAAATACTCAATACACAAAATAAATGCACAGTGTTTATAAGCTTTACACCACAAAAGAAGTGCAATAAATGCACAGTGTTTATAAGCTTTACACCAAAGTGCAATAAATTCACAGTGTTTACAAGCTTAAGGAGACAACTCCTTACTCTAATAATTCATACAATGGGCTCACGTAACCTTATTTATAAGCAAACTTAAGAGACGTTGGGCTATTCCCAACAGCTCTTATTAGAGACGTTGGGAATCAACCCAACGTCTATATTTTTAAAACTGATGGCTGACTGTGTACAAAAACATTATATAAAAAAACAAAAATAAGAAATGAAAAAAACTACAAAAATAAAAAAATAAAAAGAAGGAATTACAATCATATTCAAAAACATGAATATGCGTAAAATGTAGAAATGACTAAAATACCCCTACAGCCAATACAATAAAGAAATATATATTTTATATATACAAGTAGATGAATACATATACATATATGAAATATATATATGTATATGTATCTTCTTATATATATATATAATATATATAGAAAATACATTGTCTTATAAATTATAATTTAACACCCCCCCTCAAACTTAGGGCAAGATGACCGAAAGTTTGCCAAGGAGGAAATTCAACCGCGGAGCACACAAAGCTTTGGTGAAGAAATCTGCCAACTGATATTCTGAAGTTACATATGGAAGATCTATAACTCCTTTCAGATACGCTTCCCGAACATAGTGACAGTCCATCTCAATGTGTTTAGTCCGCTCATGAAAAGTATGATTTTTGGCAATGTATATTGCACTCTTGTTATCACAGCATAGCTTGGTGGGCCCTGCTATTGAGATCCCCATGTCTTCTAATAGCTGATGAATCCATACAATTTCCATGGTAATAGTCGCCATGACACGATATTCAACTTCTGCTGAGGATAGAGACACTTTTTGCTGCTTCTTACATCTCCATGAAATCAGCGAGTCTCCTAAAAACACACAAAAACCAGTGGTGGAGTGACGGTTATTTGGGTCACCTCTCCAGTCAGAGTCAGTATAAGCAATTAATTTTAATTCAGAAGAAGAGGATAAGAATACTCCCTTATTTAGTGTGCCTTTTATGTATCTTACGACTTGCAAGATGGCACTCATGTGAACTGATGTAGGCGTATGCTGAAACTGACTTGCAGTATGGACTGCATGAGATATATCTGGTCTGGTAATACTCAGATACATCAATGATCCTACAAGCTGTCTGTACGGTGTAGGATCCGAAAGGGGAACCCCATCATCAATTTTCATTTTTGCCCCTACTACTGCAGGAGTTTCACAAAGCTTCTCATCTGTAATACCTGACCTGTCAATGATCTCAGAAGCAAACTTAGTTTGAGATAAGAAATATCCTCTAAGGGAGTATGCTACTTCAATCCCCAAAAAATAAGTTAGAAAACCCAAATCAGACATTTCAAATTTATCTTTCAAGATAGATTTTATACTCTTAACCCCGTTAGAATCACTCCCGGTGATGAGCATGTCATCAACATATAATAATAAAATCATAATCCCTGCATTGAATTTTCTAACAAATAGAGCAGTGTCAGTAAAGCAAGAGAAAAATCCATTTTCAATCATTACAGAGTTAAACCTATCATACCAAGCCTTGGGAGTTTGTTTTAGACTATAAAGTGCTTTTTGAAGACGAAACACTTTTCCCTTAGGAGTCTCCATTCCAGGTAGAACATCCATATAAACTTCTTCGTTTAAATCGTCATTTAAAAAAGCATTTTTAACATCCATTTGATAGATGTTTCACTTGTTGATAGAAGCAACATTTATAAGACATCAGACAGTGACCATACGAGCTACAGGAACAAAAGTTTTTTCGTAGTCAATACCATACTCTTGACTATATCCTTTTGCAACCAAACGAGCTTTATATCTTTCAAGGGATCCATCACTTTTAGTCTTTACTTTGAAAACCCATCTGCACCTTATTGTTTTCTTACCTTTAGGAAGATTTTGAAACTCCCAAGTTTTGGCTTTTCTCAGAGCCTCAAGTTCATTGTCCATTGCACTAATCCATTCAGGGCACTTTCGTGCTTCTTCAAAATTTCTAGGTTCTATATAAGAGTGAATGGCACTAAGGTAGACCCTATATTTAGGTGAAAAAAAGTCATAGGAAATGAACCTAGAAGGAGTCTTTCTACTTCTTTCGGTTCTACGAGGGATCACTTCGCTCTAAGAAGTACTTGGACTAGCATCATCATATCTTTCAAGATCACTTCTAAAGTTGTTTCGATCTCTATGAGTATAGGTGATAGGGTCTCTAGGTAATCTTTCATCAATATGTTGATGTGATGAAGGAAGCAAGGGGATGTTTTCCTTAGTTTCAAATTCATTTGAGTTACTTTGATCTGACTCATCATCACTAGTATCATCGTCTTTATTTAGTAAATCAAATAGAAAAAAATAATCCACGTTTTCATTATGAGATTCACAACGTTCGAATCCACTAAGATTTTCCAAAAAACTCACATTTTTGGAAACATACAGTTTATCACTTTTGACATCATAACAACGAAAACCCTTTTGGGTTTCAGAATAGCCAAGAAAGGCACAAGGAATGGCCTTAGGAGAAAGTTTTTCATTCTTATCAGTAAGAACAAAACATTTACACCCAAAGACCCTTGACCTGCTATAATCAAGTTCCTTTTCGTATAATTTTTCAAAGGGAGAAACTTTGCTTAAATTTTTCGATGGAAGTCTGTTTATGAGATAGACAGAGGTAAGGGTTGCCTCAGCCCAGAGATTCTTTGGAATGTTTTGTGAAATGAGTAAAGTCCTAGTTGTTTCAATGATGTGCCTATGCTTTCGTTCGGCTAGCCCATTTTGTTGGAGGGGGTTTCGGACAAGATTTTTGGTGAAGAATACCAAAATTTTCAAGATAACTTTTGAATTCATTTGAGAGGTATTCTCCTTCAGAGTCGGACCTAAGGATTTTTAGGCATCCATTGAATTGATTTGAAATCATCATATGAAAACTTTTAAAAGTTGAAAAAACTTCATGTTTATGTTTAAGAAAATAAATCCAACAAAACCTAGTGTAGTCATCCACAAAAATCACATAGTAAGAAAATCCTCCCTTTGACATCACAGGAGCCGGACCCCATACATCGGAATAGACAATTTCAAATGGTTTTGTCGTAAACATGGATCTTTGAGGAAAAGGCAAACATTTCATTTTCCCAAGAATACATTCATTACATAGAAAATCGCTTTTACAAAGATGTTTAATAAAAGGCAGATAGGAGATTTTAACAATATTGGGATGACCCAATCTCTTATGTCATACATGAATATCTTTGTTTTGAACAACATTACAAAATTGACTCTTGGGAACTTGAAGAAAATCAACGTAGTAGAGGTCTCCTCTTCTAGAGCCTTCTCCAATCAATCTCCCAGACTGGCGATCCTGTATCCAACATTTATTAGAAGAGAATTTTATATCGCAACCATGGTCCGAGAGTTGGGAGACCGAAAGAAGATTTAAATTAAGTTTTGGGATAAGACAAATTTTTGGAACAAAGAAGTCTTGTCTTTCAAAATTGCCTATTCCTTTAATCTCAAGAGGTGTTCCATCCGCGGTTGAGACAAAGGATGAAAAAGAATTTTTAGAAAAATTTGAAAGAGAGCAAGTACTAGGGGTCATGTGAAAGGATGCCCCAGAATCTAAAAGCCAAGATGTCTTACCGGGGGAAGAAGATGACATGGCGGCTCCGGAAATGCCTCCCTTGAGAAGAGGTTGCAATGCCTCTACGATTTGTTGAAGGGAAAGAGACTCACTTGATGATGAAGGTCGTTCTTCTTTTTGGGATGCCATAGCCGTTGCAATTAATTTCTTCCATTTAGGACACATAGGTTTGATATGTCCTGGTTCTTTACAAAAGTGGCAATTTAATTTGCTATAGTCTCTTTTGCCATACCGATCATTTCCTCCTTGACCTTGGTTCTTGAAATGAGGAGGTCTATAGGTCTTCACGTTATTCCCCGGTCTTGACACGACATTAACCATTTCACTATCTTCTTGAGTAGAAGAGGTAACAAGAATGCTAGGATTATTCTTGCTAATCCTCATACGGGTTTCTTCACCACTTAGCTTGGTGATTACATCTTCAAGTGAGAGAGATGTGAAAGTGGAGAGAAGAGAGGACCGAACTTGTTCAAATTCGGGTCTAAGTCCATTTAGAAAATTGAAGAACCGGTCTTCCTCAAGTTGTTTGTGCCTTAATTCGATTGCTTCTCCACTCCATTTTGGTTCAAGGATGGCAAGCTCGTCCCAAATAGAGGATAATTCGGCAAAGTACTCCCGAATGGTCATTTCATTTTGTTGGAGGGTCAAAGCCCTCTTTTGGAGAATGTACTTGTGAGATAAGTCTCTTGAAGTGTACATTTTCTCAAGATACAACCAAGCTTCGGAAGCTTTTTTAAATTTGATGATATTGGCGTTTATCTTGGTCTCAACGGATGAAAAAATCTAAGATAAGATCTTGAAGTTCTTCATTTTCCAATCATCATGCTTTTTAGAATATTCTTCAAGAGCCTTTTGTCTTTCATCCCCTTCAAGGATCTTAATATCCCCTTCTTCAATGATGGTGATTTTGGGTTCCGGTTCCGGTTCCGGTATTGATCCATGAATGTAACCCCAAAGTCTCTTTCCTTTAATATGGGCTTCCATATTACCGGCCCAAACATGATAGTTTGAGCCATTAAGCTTAAACCCAAGAGAGAAATGGGAGTCTTTTTCACCCATTAGAGAGGAAAGAAGACAAGAAATAATACGTACCTCAAGTATTTTTCGCGTCTTTCTTGATAAAAGAGGCTTCTAAAATATTGTCCGAAGAAGATGATCCACTTCGATCTCAAAAAGCTTGAAGGCACGCTTTTCGAGGTATTCAAATGGAGGAGAATCACAATTCTTCTTCTTCAACGGGGCTCTGATACCATGTGAAGAATCCTTTCAAACAATCAAGTTTTCAAATAACTTGATACTTCAAATACTCAATACACAAAATAAATTCACAGTGTTTATAAGCTTTACACCACAAAAGAAGTGCAATAAATGCACAATGTTTATAAGCTTTACACCAAAGTGCAATAAATGCACAGTGTTTACAAGCTTAAGGAGACAACTCCTTACTCTAATAATTCACACAGTGGGCTCACTTAGCCTTATTTATAAGCAAACTTAAGAGACATTGGGCTATTCCCAACAGCTCTTATTAGAGACGTTGGGAATCAGCCCAACGTCTATATTTTTAAAACTGTGTACACAGTCAATGGCTGACTGTTGTACACTGTACACAGTCAGCCACTGGCTGTGTACAAAAACATTATATAAAAAAACAAAAATAAGAAATGAAAAAAACTACAAAAATAAAAAGATAAAAAGGAGGAATTACAATCATATTCAAAAACATGAATATGCGTAAAATGTAGAAATGACTAAAATACCCCTACAGCCAATACAATAAAGAAATATATATTTTATATATACAAGTAGATGAATACATATACATATATATATATGAAATATATATATGTATATGTATCTTCTTTTATATATATAAAATATATATAGAAAATACATTGTCTTATAAATTACAATTTAACATTCTTGTCATTGGTTTTTTTCATATTTAATCTTTGTGATATGATAGTTGTGTAATGAAATATGCGGAAAAGCAAAGAGTGCACTAAGCACTTACAACATCTACTAATGAACAAACAAAGAAGGGCTAATACCCAAACCCACAAGAGACAACACAACATAAAAATATAAATGCCTCTTATTGAAAGAGAGAGAGCTCTCAAGAGTGAGGAATACAAGAGGGGTTCACCCCTATTTATACACAGGAGAAGGAGAGGGAGAGGGCCAAGAGGCCTTAAAAGGAGAGCCACCTAGGGGGCTCCCCATGTAGTCGTTGGGAGCCCCCAACGGTCACAAATGTGACCGTTGGGGGCCCCATCGACTACATGGTGGGGCCCCTTTTGTGTGAGCAAAAAACAAAAAATAAAAAAATAGATTTTACAAAAAATAAAGAGAAAAATAAAATAAGAAAAACAAGTACCCCTATCGGGTACTTGTGAAATGACAAAAATACCCCTATCGGGTATTTTATATATATATATATATATATATATGAATTACATATATTTTAACACCCTCCCTCAAGCTTTACGGGGATATAACCGAAAGCTTGTTAAGGAGAAACAAAAACCGAGGAGCCGCAAGAGCCTTAGTGAAGAAGTCCGCCAACTGGTACTCTGATGTGACGTAAGGTAGTGCTATAGTTCCTCTTAGGTATTCATCCCGAACGTAATGGCAATCCATCTCAATATGTTTGGTACGCTCATGGAAGGTGTGATTGCTTGCAATATAGATTGCGCTTTTGTTGTCACAACACATCTTCGAAGGAGTAGAGATGACAATGCCCATATCACTGAGGAGGCTTCTTAGCCACACAAGTTCCATGGTTGTAGTGGCCATAGCACGATATTCTGCTTCCGCCGAGGACAATGATACTTTGTGTTGCTTCTTGCATCTCCACGAAATCATAGAGTCACCTAAGAAAACACAAAAACCGGTAGTTGAGACTCGGTCATTGGGATTTCCTCCCCAATCTGCATCAGTATAAGCAATTAAGTCAAGTGACGAGGCAGAAGAAAGAAAAACTCCCTTAGTTATGGTATTTTTGATATATCTGACGATCCTTAAGACTGCACTCATGTGCACAGTTGTAGGTGCATGTTGAAACTGACTGACAGAGTGGACGGCATGAGCTATGTCTGGCCGTGTGATGGATAGGTAGGTTAGAGACCCAACAAGTTGCCGGTAGGGAGTAGGATCCTTGAGAGGTGTTCCATCTTCCAACCTTAATTTTGCATTGATGACTTCTGGGGTTTCTGTCTTCTTATCATCGGAGATACCCGATTTGGAACAGATGTCAGCAGCAAGTTTCATCTGAGAGAGAATGTACCCTCGAGGAGAGTACGCCACTTCAATTCCTAAAAAATATCTTAAGAAACCAAGGTCAGACGTATCAAAATTTTCTTTCAAAACCTTTTTAATATCCTTAATGCCTTGCTCATCACTTCCTGTGATGATCATATCATCAACATAAAGTAGTAAAATAACTACTGAAGACCCTGCACTTTTCACAAATAAAGCAGTGTCAGTATAACATGAACGAAAATTTAAACTTGTCATTACATTACTAAATCTATCATGCCAAGCCTTTGGAGCTTGTTTTAAACCATATAATGCCTTTTTAAGTTTAAGAATTTTATTTTTACCAATACATACTCCTGGTGGGGGATCCATGTAAACTTTTTCATTTAATTCGCCATTTAGAAATGCATTCTTAACATCGAGTTGATAGATAGGCCATTTCTTCACAGACGCAATAGCAATAAGAGTCCTAACACTAGTCATTCTAGCAACAGGTGCGAAGGTTTCTTCATAATCTATACCATATTCCTGAGCATATCCTTTAGCTACTAATCGTGCTTTATAACATTCTAATGAACCATCACTCTTGGTTTTAATTTTGAAGACCCATCTACATCCTATTGATTTCTTTCCAATGGGTAACGAAGTTATTTCCCAAGTTTTAGCTTTTTCAAGGGCACTAAGCTCTAAGTTCATGGCTTCAACCCATTGGGGAATATTTTTGGCCTCATTATAGTGTGAAGGTTCATGAAAGGAATGCAACGCAATTAGACATGCTCTATATCTAGGAGTTAGGGACTCATAGGAAACAAACCTATTTGGAGGATTGGAGATCCGACTGGATCTCCTTAAAGATGTTTCTTCAATGTCGGATCCTTGAGAGTATTTTTCTAAGGCACTTATCTGAGTTTGTTGACCACGCCTAACATATGTTTGGATTGGTCTATTATTCTCATCTATAGCATTATCAAGATGAATTTCCTCTAGGTCATTCAAAGACTCATTAGAGATTTCCTCTTCTTGAGGAGTCTCATCTTCTTGAGATAGAAGATCAAATAAAAAAGTATATTCACTTTCGTCAATATCTTTAGTTTTCACAAAACCATTTTCATTTTTCAAAAATGTTACATCTTTGGATACATAGAGTTTGTTATTTTTCAAGTCAAAACATCTAAAACCCTTTTGATTTTCTCCATAACCCAAGAAAACACATTCAATAGCTTTAGGAGATAATTTGTCCCGTTTATGAGTAAGGACAAAACATTTACATCCAAAAACTCTTAATCTATTGAAGTCTGGTGTTCTTTCAAATAGTTTTTCGTATGGAGATGTATTTTGTAAGGAAGAAGATATCATTCTATTTATTAAATAAGTTGAGGTTAAGGCCGCTTCGGCCCAAAAATTCTTTGGAATTTCTTTGGAAATAAGGAGTGTCCTAGTGGTTTCCATGATATGTCTATGCTTTCTTTCGGCCAAGCCGTTTTGTTGGGGAGTCCTAGGACACGATCTTTGATGACAAATTCCATTTACTTCTAAATAGTTTTGAAATTCATTTGATAAATATTCTCCACCCGAATCGGATCTAAGAGTAGAGATATTACTTGAAAATTGATTTTTAACTATCATATGAAATTTTTTGAAAAAATCAAAGACTTCAGATTTTAAATTGAGAAAGTAGATCCATACATACCTAGTGTAGTCATCGATGAAAGTGACATAATAGGAGTACCCTCCTTTAGACATGACGGGGGAAGGACCCCAAACATCCGAATGGACTAACTCAAAAGGTCTTTTGGACACAAAAGTTCGGTTTGGAAAATGAGTAGATTTCATTTTGCCAAAAATACAATTCTTACAAACAAAATGTTTCTCATTACAAAATTTCTTTCCAAATGGAAAGGAGTACATTTTTGAGAAACTTGGATGTCCAAGTCTTTGATGCCAAATATCAATATTTTTATCTTGGACATGGTTACAAAAAGAGTTAATGGGGAGTTTCAAGTTGCTCATGTAATAGAGATCTCCCCTTCTATGGCCTTGCTCAATCAGCTTCCCGGACCGGAGATCCTGTATAGAGCAATCCTTAGTTGAGAAGGAGATTTTACATCCATGATCGCATATTTGAGCAACAGAGAGGAGATTTAAATTAAGTTGAGGTACAACTCTCACGTTTGGCACAAAGAAGTCTTTTGAAAAGTTTAAGGTTCCAAAACTTTTTACTTGTAAAGATGTACCATCGGTAGTTGAAACATAGGAGTTTTTATAATTATTACATAAATCGGAAAGCTCATTTTCAAGGGGGGTCATATGAAAGGAAGCTCCAAAGTCAAGGATCCAAGACGACATACCTGTAGGAGAGGAGGAAGCTACGGCGGCACCCGAAGTTGATGGAATCTTGAGTAGAGTTTGTAGTGCCTCCGATAGTTGAGCAAGAGAAAAAGAGTCCGTTCCTTTGATTGCTTCCTCTTTCTTTTGAGTAGCTTCTTCAACGGAAGCAACTTTATTTTTTGGTGCTTCATTCAACTTAGGGCAATTAGGTCTTATATGATCCGGTTCTTGACAATGATGGCAAATGACTTTTCTATAGTTGCCATTATAGTTATTTTGCCTTCCAAAATGTGGAGGTTTGTAGGTTTTCATATGGTTGCCGGGTTTTGATACGGCCAAGACATCATTTCCTCCTTTAATCATGCCAAGACGGGTTTCTTCTTGGCATATTTCGGCTATGGCATCTTCCAAGGGAAGAGGCTTTGATCTATGTAGGAGGGAGGATCTAACTTGTTCATATTCGGGCCTAAGCCCATGTAAAAATTGGAAAAAGTGTTCTTTTTCCATTTGTTCTCTCCTTAATTCCACATCTATACTAGAAACCTATTTTGGTTCTAGTAAGGATAGCTCATCCCATAGAGGGCCAAGAGTGCTAAAGTAGTCCCTAACACTCATTTCTCCTTGCTTGATAGTCCGGATTTTTTCTTGAAGAAAGAATTGACGAGCAAGGTCTTTTTGTGTAAACATACCTTTCATGAAGAACCATGCTTCATTTGCCATCCGAAATTTGACAATGTTGGCGCAAATCTTGAGCTCCACATTGTTCATGAACCAAGCAAGAATCTTGGCATGCTTACTTTCCCAATCTTCTATTTTAGATTGGTGATCTTCAATGGCCTTCATGCGGGCATCTCCTTCAAGAGTTTTTTCTTGATCGCCTTCCATCTTAGTTAGTTGGAGTTGTGGTTCCGGAATGGTGCCCATAACGTATCCCCAAAGCTTTTTCCCTTTGAGGTTGTTTTCCATGGCGGCGGCTCACATCATGTAGTTGGAGCCATTGAGCTTGAAGGAGAGATCAATCTTTTGTTCTCCTTCCATAATAACCACTCACAAGAGGATACCAAGGAGAGAGAGAGAAACAAAAAAAACAAATATAGCTACACCAGTAGCTATATTAAGAAGAAGAGCATACACAAGGCTTTGATACCATGTAATGAAATATGCGGAAAAGCAAAGAGTGCACTAAGCACTTACAACATCTACTAATGAACAAACAAAGAAGGGCTAATACCTAAACCCACAAGAGACAACACAACATAAAAATATAAATGCCTCTTATTGAAAGAGAGAGAGCTCTCAAGAGTGAGGAATACAAGAGGGGTTCACCCCTATTTATACACAAGAGAAGGAGAGGGAGAGGGCCAAGAGGCCTTAAAAGGAGAGCCACCTAGGGGGCTCCCCATGTAGTCGTTGGGAGCCCCCAACGGTCACAAATGTGTCCGTTGGGGGCCCCATCGACTACATGGTGGGGCCCCTTTTGTGTGAGCAAAAAACAAAAAATAAAAAAATAGATTTTACAAAAAAAAAGAGAAAAATAAAATAAGAAAAACAAGTACCCCTATCGGGTACTTGTGAAATGACAAAAATACCCCTATCGGGTATTATATATATATATATATATATATATATATATATATATATATATATATATATATATATATATATATATGAATTACATATATTTTAACAAGTTGAAGCTAAAAGACTCCCATGATATTTCTGATCTTCTAAGAAGGTTGTCACAATATTGTCTTTTTCTTTTCCGCATTTATGCAAGAAGGATATCATGTCATTTTAGATATAGTTCCTACCTTTTCACTCGATGGATGTGGAAAATTCAATATAGAACCAGTGTATTGCTGAACATTAATTGGATCTTAGCTGTCCTTTCTAAGGACATGTTACTGCTTATGGGAAGCATCACACTGGTGCTTTTGAGGACCCAATGCACCTTGTCATTGATATACATCAGCTCTAACTGTAATGGAATCAAAGAGCACAAAAATACAAAGGCCACTATAGGAAAGTACACAAGCCTCTAAGGGCAAATAAAAAAAGGATCACAATACCACAAGGGCCACCAAGCGCAAAGCACATAGACCACTAAGGGCACACGCAAGATCCTACACTATAAAAAATATTAATTTTATTAATAGTGAATGCTTAAGAGAATCATAGAACAAGAGGGGAGAAAACCCCATATATATACACAGAGGGAGGAGAAGGGAGAGCTCAACTAGCTTTTGGGCTAGTCCAACAGGCTCATATTCTTCAATGGTTGAATTTGCTAGGAATCAACCATTGGATCATGTATTTTCAATGAAAAAAATATGATTTTTGAATGCTTGAATATTTATGAAGAATATGAGCCATTGATTTTAAAGCCTTAAAAAAATCTCATTTATGCATCAAAATTGGATGATTCAAGAGCGTGTTCTTATAAAACCAATCATGTAAATCACATTCGCACGGTTAGATTCAAGAGAAAAGAATAAAAAAATCATGAAAATTGTGGTTCACACATTAGTTCTCATATTTTCAGTTCTCATATTCTAGTGATTCTGTACATGTAAATGTGTGTGTGTGTGTATATATGGGTAAATATTGGCTACTAATGAAGGTAAGGAACTAATGAGTAGGAATCGCTATTTCCTTCAAAATATTCCATGTTTTTGTAGATCAAATGTTACGGATGTGATCTACATGGTTTGTTTAGTAGGAAACTTGTTTTGAATCATGTGATTATGACAAGTAACTAGGTTTTTAAAGGTGTCCAAAAAGCAATGGCCCACAATGTGACAAAATTTCATAACTCAAAATATCACATTTTTACATCAGAAATGCACGATCCAAGGCTTGATCCTTAGCAAACAAACCATTATGAAGACATCTATGTGGTTAGATTGAGTTGATGCATCTTGCACCTATTATTTCTAGCTCATTAGTTCCTTACCTTCATTAGTAGCAAATATTTTTCCTATATATATATATATATATACTCTGAAAGGCACAATATTGTCAATGATTATTCCAAGAAAAAATTATGACATGCTCTTAGATATGACTATTGAATGCCACTGGAGATCAGTGAACATGTCAAACTTATGGACTGCTATTCTTATTGGTTTGCTTAGAGAAGAGAAAATCAATTCGGTGTGCTTTATCCCCTCATGAAATACAGTTGTATGCATTGAGTAACCGATTATCAGTCATGATCTGAAAAGCCTCGAATGTCATATTTTTATGTTCTTCTTGCATAAAAATGCCTAGTTTTGCACTTTATTGTTTAACGACACGATTTTTGCCAAGAATTACATCAAAAGCTGATGTCAGCTTGCAAAACTGCTTGTTACTATCTTTATCTTGATAAACTGCCTGAGACTGAAGAAAGAGAGAAGGTAAAACTTTGGACTGGGGCTTCTAGCTTGAACTGGTCTAAATCTGCACAGATAACAGTTGACATGTGAACTAGTAGAATTGAGATAAATAATAGTCTTTTCAACAGAAGTACCACTAAGAAAGAAGATGACAATATGAAGGATAAAATTTCAATTGTAAGGTGTCATTTTCAAAATTTTCATTTCAAATTGGTATGAACTGTTGTTTAAACTTGCTATAGTTCCTTTAGTGGTTGGCAATCTACGCACATGCAGTAAGTATACACTGCTGTTACCTCTTCCTGAATAAGTGAATATATGTAGTAATTCCAAAATATAGCCTTAGGTGCACATTTCAGATAGTAGTATCACATTATGCAAGATTTTGTGCAGAAATACAATGATCACATTGTCGTCATGCAGATATTTCCAATAGTCATGTGCTTGTTTTAAGAATTGATAACTTGACGGATCAAAGGGTCTTCATGCTAGCAGCACATAATTCAAGTTTTTTGCACTATCAAACTCTGATGGTAGGATGGTGCTTAGTGGTGATGGGAGACAGAGAATTAATGTTTGATGTAGGAGAGGGAGCTTGAGAAACGGTCGACACATCCAAGAAAATTCGTAAAATCACCCAACCTTAATGTGGAGGTTGGTGACTACAGAACAAATCGGGCTCTTAAGGGCCCTTAATTGGAATTTCAATGTAAACCCCTTAATGAGAATCTGTTGGAGGGTAAGTCTGGTGCCAGTGTTGATGGCAATACCAGATCTAATAGCATGCATTTGAGTTCTTGGAATTAAAATTCTTGCAGTTGGATTTTTGTGGGGTCAATATATCTGGCACTGGATTTGCACTGGTTCTCCTGTCGCTTCTGCCGGCGATGCACTTCTGGCCTTTAAGTGGCTGGTTCATGCTTGTAACACTGTTACTGTGAAGAAATTAGAATGTTCAACACAAGCCTATGCTATGGATACATTAACATGGGAAAGCATAATGGGATAGTGCTGGTTCTCATCAATTCTACCCAATAATTTTGTAACAGGATGTAAGATGGATATTGGAGACATTTTCCCCAAATTGTTATGAAGTCTTATACAATATGCCTGTTAAAATTGAGCAATTACATTTGTCTTCATTGGGGATATATTGTGTTCATATATTTTTAAAATGGCTAAGCTGCTATTTTGATCACTTGTTTTTTCATCTGAACTGATTTTTCGCTTCTAATTTCTCTCCACCTGTATATGCAAGTTTCATTTATGCCATTCCTTTATTTGTTACATCATATAAATTCTCTAAGCAGGGTAGTTGGCTGATGGATCTTGCCTGATATTGGTGGGACAATCCCGTTTAAACTTTAAAAAGAAAATAGTGTTCTATGAACATGTCCTGATTTTAGCCATCAAGTGTTCTCTATTTTGAGATTTTATTTCTGAATATGTACCTTACAGAAGTTTCTTGAACAAGACTTGTTAAGTTGACTGACTGCTTTTTCTGAACAGGAGGGGAAAGGGTTCAGCTGCATCCATCAGCTCTAGCACAACCAGCAGGACGAAAGGGCGTCAAAGAAACCGAGGGAAAATCCGTGCTGGCAGGTACAATTTTCTCAACTTTCACTGTTTGTAACTTTGTATTATGATAACCTATGGACGATGTCCTAAATCTCTGCTTCTGCATTCCCGTCTTAACTTGGCAGTCCGGGTGAAGAATTTGCTCTAGTCGACCATTTGAAAGGCATGGCACTAACAAGTGTGGCAATGCATGAGTTGAAATCACTTGTAGGTGCTCTTCTGATGCTTGGTAAGGAAGAAACTGCCAGAAAGCTACAGCGTGTGGGGAATAACTTCCAGTTGTCACAAAGGGCAGCCGTAAAACTGGCAGAAGATTGCTTATCCAGTGAAAGCATGGATGTGAGCACTCTATCATTGGATGGCTACATAGAGAAGATAAAGAAGGAGCTTCCACGTTCCCATGATCCCTCATGGCAGTCAATAATACTTCTTCCTCCTTAACATGTAAAGTCGTTGTCGTGACTTTATTCTAGCTTGTTTTCTTCTGCATTGTTCTTATGTTTTACAAGTTAAGCAGAAACCATTATTTTATGTACTTATTTGTGGTCATTTAACATCAGTCATTTTACTCAAACATCATTTTACAAGGTTACAAGGTTGGCCTAGTAGTGATAACCCTATAAGGTTATCAAACAGGATGAAAAGGAAGTTACTGCCAGAATTTGAAAAATTCATCTAACATACATATCCTAACTGGAGAATACTTTTAACTTGTCATCCAGACATGACCAACCGTGCACTTTGACCAAAGTTTGATGCTGGATCAATCCCCATTGTTTTGGCATGTTGATATGCTCAGGGTAGGGTAATACCTCAGTTGGAAATCATGCACCCAATCAAGTTCTACTTCTTGTTAAGGGTAAGTTTATCTTATCCATTTTCTGATGTGAAATTTTCTATTTCTATTTACTTTCCTGGATGTTCCCATCATCATCAGATGAATATTGAAGGATCCAGATTATTCTAAAGGATGATGTCATGCTGCTCTCTTATTGCAATGGCCAAGCTTTATTGGTTGTGCGATTTGGGCATCGTATGATTTTCCCCTAGTAGTGTAATCATGTATTTGCATGTTTATCATTTATATAACGTTCGTTTGTTCAGAAGCTTTTGTTTTGAAGTAGAGTTTCCATACTAACCAGGTCAAATTTCAACATCTTATGGCCACATCAGGATTGATTATCGAGGGAAATCCCTGCAGTGTTAGCTTCTGGAGACAAAAATCTGACTTCTCGACTTTATGCATTGTATTCTTATTCATGTGTTCATCCTGGTGACTGGGGAAAAGGACAATGAGAGAAACCGTGGAACATGAGAATCGCCTGTGTTTCCCATGGTAAATACATGTTAGAACCACCAAAAAATAACTGCAATTTGGGTTTAGCCTGGGGCTGTGCTCTCTGGTGCTTGAGTTATTTTCAAGTGCTTGTATCTACTTGAATTTGCATAATCAGACAAGGCAATGGCTGGCTCTATTGCGTAGCAACTCAACCAAGTTGGTCAAAGCTGGCAGGTGATGCAGTAAATATCAGTGGATAAACATTGATCAGGGCCAAGATATACTTTCTGGATGTTTGTCTGACTTGGGACATATCCCCCTGTTACCGATTACTTGTGAATATGAGGGACAAGACCACCATTGTTTTTATTTGTTTTTTGTTGCATTGTCTCGTATTCACTGTCGACTGTGTTTGCGTAGATCCAAAATCTTGCTTATCATTGTTCTCATTGGTGGCATCTGCATATCCTGCTAGACCTTTGCAGGTTTGGTGGTCTTGTAATCATGGTGATATATTTAACGTGTTTTGTTGTTAGCGAAGGCTATCCGGACTGCCAAGCTTTTTACTTTTGTTGTTTGATGTTGTTACCTCTTTTGCTTTCTTTAAGTGCATGTAATGATCTTTGACCTAAAAACCTTCGGGTACAAAGTGATTTTGGGGTCTCTTTGTACTCGATAACTTGTTAATAGAAGTCTTTGCTTTCTTATATACTCTCTTGCTTCTTTGCTTTCTTTATATGATTGTGTGCATGCATGCTTGTGCTATTGTACATGTGCGCTCGATGAACGACGTTTAATTCGATTTTGTTGTGCCCTTGAAAGGTCGTTCTGGTGTTGGGGTATACCGAGGCACATCACGGGGGCCTTTTTTTTAGCCCGTGATAAGTTGGTACTTGTTGAAGCTTGGGACAAGGATTCAACATTTTTCGTCGAGTATGCCTTTGAAGAATCCGAAGGAAATTTCTTCAGGTAGTCAGGTTCTTCTTTAAGATGATTTCATAGTTGATGACCGTGTGACAACTCTTGTGCGTGATGTTGCCGAGTTGACAGAGATTGTGACCAACTTAAAATGTTGGTTAATGATACTAATACTACTTTTGAGGTGCTTGATCAAGAGATCAATATTGCAATAGAGGGAGCAAAAGATTTTGTGAAAGATCTTACCACTAAATATGAAGGTTTTTTTGGGAGTCTTAATACCAAGTTCGATGATCGGCTTGGAATGTTTAACATCTTGACTGTTGAGTTAGATGTTCGATAGAAGAATGATCCATTGGAGCGACAATGGAGGAATGCCCCAACTAGTGGAGCAACGACACATGTGGATAGGTTGTGCATTAAGTTGCCTAAGCTTGCAAAACACAAAGGCATTCAAAATTCGAAAGATCTCGAGAACTTTATTTACTTGATTGACTAATACAAGGTTGATGTATGATGGAAGGTGCACATTTCTTACCCACCGTAATGATGTACCTTACGGATGATGCTATGCTTTGGTGGAGACGTCGAAAAGCCGATGTTGAGTGAGAGTGTTCTGTTGTAAATTCGTGGGCGAATCTCAAGAATGAACTGCACTTCTTTTTGCCCAAGAATGAGAGTAAATTTTTTTACAACAAGATGTTGGCCCTGAAGCAGATTTGGTCAATTCATAAGTATGTCAAAGCATTCACCTCACTGATGCTAGACATTGAAAATATTAGTGACACAAACCAGTTGTTTCACTTTATGCATGAACTGTAGGGGTAGACAACTATGAAACTCAATCGATAAGTCCCTCAAACTCTTGTTGCTACACTTATTGCTGCTGAGAAGTTCACTGAGATTGATAGGCACAATACGACATCCCAGGGAAGACAATTTGAGAATGATCCTAACAATAATAGGAAGGATAATCAAAGGAATGATCAGGGGAACAATGCTTGTAATGAGAACCATCAGAGTGATACCCAGTAGAATCGTGACCAGCAGGAGAGACAACACAATAACTAGCAGAGAAATAACAACTATTGAGGGCAAAATTATCATCGTTAGGATTGTTATATCTACCACGGTTATCACTACGAAAATCATTGTCTGAACAAAATTTGTGGTCTAGAGAACAAAAATAATCGCGAGCCTCGAGTTGTGAATGACATCCAAGATGAAGCTGGGTGTGTCGCCGTAGAACAACCGACTGTTGGAGCAATGCAAAAGAACA